>NW_026089622.1:681648-898541 GCF_024586455.1 Bactrocera neohumeralis | reverse complement strand
GCACTCGGTTGGACTTTAACCGGTGCATGTGCGATTTAAACCCCAAGTATACCTCCAACCCGTTCATAACATCACTCATTTATCCAAATCAAACTAGATCTAAAAAATCTTTTTATTCGCAGACACTGCAAGGCGGCCGGGATGTTCATACCAAATGAACACATCCCTGCATTGTCCTCCTAACTCGTCGAAATACGAATTAGAGGACAATGCAATAAACACCCAACAGCGCCAACATAACAGCGATTTACCCAACAAAACAAAAAGACACAATAAACCGAATCACCACAGTGAACGGAACGGACAAACAGGCGCCTAATCAGCAGCAACAACAACAACAACAACCACCAGCAGTATTAGCAGCAATAACAGCAGCAGAATCTTTGAAGATCAACGCGGGAATTAGTAACCACATCAGGTTTTATTTAAAGTTTACAATTGTATATATACTCGTATTTGTAAATAACCCCTTTATAATACCCACACAATTGTATTTATTAAAACACACATACATATTTTACACACCCTCAAATATATATACAAATTTGAATTGTTAATTATCCGAGATCTAATAGTTTTTATTTTATTTGGCATACTGGCAAACACAAGTCGATCACCCCGACAATGTATGTCCTAAACCACTTAAGCTACAATAACCAAATTTGTTGAGTACAAATCTTATTAGAACTTCTACCGACAGTGTGAAAATGGATGAAATCGGCGGAGTTGTGAAAATTGAACGATGGGTGTGGCACCGCCCAATTTTTAGTGAAATCCCATAACTCGGGACCCGGTTAACCGATCTCGACAAAATTTAGTACGTGGCATTCTTCTAACATTCTTGTGTCATATTAAGAAAATGGACGAAATCGGCCAACAACCACGCCTACTTCCCATATGGTACAATTTTAAATTCCACATAATTAGTTCAGTTTCCAGTACACAAATCAAGAAGCATTTAATATAACGCGAAAAAACTTTACACGAATACATGTATTTAGTATATGCCACTTTAAACAATTGTTTAATTCCAATAAAAACTGTTCAAGCTCCCAGATATCGAATATTAAGACCCCGGTACCTATAGTTGATGCTTGATCGAAAATGTTGGTAAATGTTTGGCATATATAACTGAAATTAAGGGATAATTCTTATGTATGTCAAAAATGGGTTGAATTCCAATACTTCCCCCTTAGCCCTAATCTACTTAACATAAAATTTTTCGAAATTCCGGGTGACTTTGTACCGCATACATCGGACAATATGTGAGTTATTGCAATGAAGTAACAGAGCGTGTTTGACATATAGCAATGTATCTTTGGAGTCATGTGTAGAAGTTCACGAACATGAGGAAAGTTCTCTGATCGCCATTCACTTGGGAGTGACCAGAAACGAATCTTTTATATATGGCTCAAGCAGCTCACGACTTCCGGTCTTTGACCAAGTATCCACTGGGTAGCCTAAGAACATCCGTTTGAAGGTGGGCTAAAGTGAGAAGGGGAAACATCCCCTAAATAGGTTTGTGCGCTGGGTTTGGGAACCGCCACGTAAAAAAGCACCCCCAATGAAAAGAAGCAACCAGCCTCGGATGAGAGCACCCCTTTTTGATGAAGACCATGGCAAGCGAAATAAGGACTACGAATTGAGAGCATGCACCTGGAATATCCGGTCCCTTAATTGGGAAGGTGCCACTGCTCAGCTGGTTGATGCCCTCGTTAGAGTGAAGGCTGACATCCCCGCTATCCAAAAAATGCGATGGGGACGAGGACAGAGACGAGTAGGTCCTTATGGCATTTACTACAGTGGCCATGTAAAGGAGCGCAAGTTTGGTGTTGGATTCGTGGTAGGAGAGAGACTCCGTCGTCGAGTACTATCACTCACTCCGGTGAATGAACGTCTAGCCACAATCCGCATCAAAGTGAGGTTCTTCAACATATCGCTGATTTGCGCCCACGCCACGACGGAAGAGAAGGACGATGTGACCAAAGATGCCTTTTATTAGCGCTTGGAGCGCGCTTATGAGAGCTGCCCCGCCACGATGTCAAAATCGTGCTTGGCGACTATGACGCCAGGGTGGGCAAAGAAGGTATCTTCGGCACTACGGTCGGTAAATTCAGCCTCCACGAGGAAACATCCCAAATGGGTTGAGGCTGATCGACTCGAAATATGGTTATCTGGGGTACTAGATTCCAGCACAAGAAGATACATCAAGCTACCTGGCTGTCTCCGGATCGAAAAGCCACCAACCAGATCGATCATGTTGTGATAGACGGAAGACACGTCTCCTGTGTTCTAGACGTGCGTACGCTCCGAGGTCCTAACATCGACTCGGACCACTATCTTGTTGCAGCCAATATTCGCACCCGCCTCTGTGTAGCAAAACACGCTCGCCAACAAACACAAGGAAGATTCGACGTCGAGAAGCTGCAATTACAACAGACAGCCGAACGATTTTCTACTCGGCTTGCACTCCTGCTCTCTGAGAGCACTCGTCAACAACTCGGCACAGGGGAACTGTTGGACGGCATTTCGAGCTCCTTCCGTACCACAGCAGCAACCGAAACCATTGGTTTTCGGAAAATGCAAAAGAACAGCTGGTGTGACGAGGAGTGCCGTGTCGCAGCGGAGAGAAAACAGGCTGCCTACCTCGCAACGTTACGATCGACCACTACACGTGCGGGATGGGATAGATACCGAGAGTTGAAGAAGGAAGCGAGAAGCATTTGTAGACAGAAAAAGAAAGAGGCCGAAATGCGTGAGTATGAAAGGCTTGATAAGCTGGCCGACAGGAGTAATGCTCGAAAAGTCTACACAAAATGCGACGGCTTACAGAAGGTTTCAAGACCGGAGCATACTCTTGTGGAACCCCCCAAGGTGATCTAGTCACCGATGCCCAGAGCATACTTAAATTATGGGGAGAACACATTTCAAGCCTGCTGAAAGGCAGAGAACGCACAACGCCAGGAGAAGGCGAACCCGATTCCCCAATCGATGACGATGGAGCAGACGTCCCATTGCCCGACCATGAAGAAGTTCGAATAGCAATTACCCGTCTGAAGAACAACAAAGCGGCGGGGGCAGATGGATTGCCGGCCGAGGGAATCAAACACAGCGGCAAAGAACTGATAAGGAGAATGCATCAGCTTCTTTGTAAAATATGGTCGGACGAAAGCATGCCCAACGATTGGAATTTAAGTGTGCTCTGCCCAATCCATAAAAAAGGAGACCCACAATCTGCGGCAACTACCGTGGGATTTGATTCCTCAACATCGCATATAAGGTTCTATAGAGCATATTGTGTGAAAGATTAAAGCCCACCTTCAACAAACTGATTGGACCGTATCAGTGTGGCTTTAGACCTGGCAAAACAACAACCGACCAGATATTCACCATGCGCTAAATCTTGGAAAAGACCCTTCAAAGAAGAATCGACACACACCACCTTTTCGTCGATTTCAAAGCTGCTTTCGACAGCACGAAAAGGAGCTGCCTTTATGCCGCGATGTCTGAATTTGGTATCCCCGCAAAATAATACGGCTGCGTAAACTGACGTTGAGCAACACCAAAAGCTCCGTCAGGATCGGGAAGGACCTCTCCGAGCCGTTCGATACCAAACGAGGTTTCATACAAGGCGACTGCCTATCGTGCGACTTCTTCAATCTGCTGCTGGAGAAAATAGTTCGAGCTGCAGAACTTAATCGAGCAGGTACAATCTTTTATAAGAGTGTACAGGTGCTGGCGTATGCCGATGATATTGATATCATCGGCCTCAACACCCGCGCCGTTAGTTCTGCTCTCTCCTGACTGGACAAGGAAGTAAAGCAAATGGGTCTGGCAGTGAACGAGAACAAGACGAAATATCTCCTGTCATCAAACAAACAGTCGTCGCACTCGCGACTTGGCTCTCACGTCACTGTTGACAGTCATAACTTTGAAGTTGTAGATAGTTTCGTCGGAACCAGTGCCACGCAATCTCTTGCCAACAGGTGCTACTTTGGACTGAGTAGGCAATTGAAAAGTAAAGTCTTCTCTCGACGAATAAATACCAAGCTCTATAAGTCACTCATAATTCCCGTCCTGCTATATGGTGCAGAGGCCTGGACGATGACAACAATTGATGAGTCGACGTTACGAGTTTTCGAGAGAAAAGTTCTGCAAAAGATGTATGGTCCTTTGCGGGTTGGCCACGACGAATATCGTATTCGATGGAACGATGAGCTGTATGAGATATATAGTATGACGACATTGACATAGTTCAGCGAATTAAAAGACAGCGGCTACGCTGGCTAGGTCGTGTTGTCCGGATGGACGAAAACACACCAGCTGAAAGCATTCGACGCAGTACCCGCCGAGGGAAGCAGAGGAAGAGGAAGACCTCCACTCCGTTGGAAGGACCAAGTGGAGAAGGACCTGGCTTCGCTTGGAATATCCAATTGGCGCAACGTAGCGAAAAGAAGAAACGACTGGCGCGCTGTTGTCAACTCGGCTATAATCGGGTAAGCGGTGTCTACGCCTATTAAGAAGAAGATATAAACTTTCCTAATATTTGTATATTTACCTTCATACGGTTTAATAGTTTTATTAAATTACCATTTCTTAAAACTCACACTGTTTGTACATATCGTCACCTGAAATGCAAAATAACGTATCATCAAAAAATTCGACATTGTGCGTCTTATTGATTACGATTCACTATACATATACATAATATTACATATGTCCAACATTTTCAGGTTCTGCGACCAGATATAAACCAATTTTAACCAATATCAAAATTTTTTTTCACTCTTGTTCCATTTTATTTCGTGTTTCATTCATGCCACTGTAAATTTCCGAAAATGTTGTTACGTTATTTTGCATTTCAGGTGACGATTTGTAAATGTAAGTTAATTTGATAATAATATTTTAAATTAATTCATTAACAGGTATTAGTTTTATGTAATTCAAATTTTTATAATTTAAAAACGGAATAGTTATGGAGTACGACTTAAAAATTTGCCTCCGAAATTCGCAAACATCGAAAATGAATAAAAAGAATAAAATTATTTATCTTTTTTATATTTGTTAGTATTTTAACACTCAACTTATAAAACAGTTGGGTACGTAACTTTGTAGGCTAAAATAAAAAAAATTTGTGGGCTTAAATATCTAGATTAATTTTGTAACATATATGATAAATAACATATATGGTAGTTACCATGACCACTATACTATGTCCAATACTCTGGTAGTTCAAAATATATCAAATTTATCGCAAATGCATCAGTTTCGCATAATTTGAAAAAAGAGTTCCAATAAGTCGCTGGTAGTTGTGCTGCTCTTTCCAATACATTTGCTTCATTAAAATAAATACGTTGGACATTCTCAAGATGCACAGCCAAGTGAACAACCACTGGTTGTTTTTCATGCCTTAGAATCCATACGTACTATGATCAATTTGACTGTAGTAATTAAAAACCCTATGCATCATTTCAGCCAAAACAGCACGGCTTATTCGTGATCGCCGTGCAAAATTCAGTATAGGTACAGGGTCAACAGGTCTATTTTGTGCATTACGTTCACCATGGATAATATGATACGACACTCTTTGATTCGAGAGAGAGCTGTCAAAACTCCCATTTTTTATAACAATGATGCCACTGCTGAAAAAATTATATTGAGTATGTAATAAATTATACAAAACACTAAATAAAACACTTTGAAAATGCATACATATATAAAAGCTAAAATGCAAAATCATTAATAAATTTACATAAACATTTATTTTGCCAAAATATGTTCGCACAGTTCAATGAAATTTCATTTCACACTAATATCGTCAAGTAATTATAACACTTTACTTCTGGCATCCCGCCTTTTCTGAAATCAACTGTCAAAAATTCCCTGATCTCCTTGGCTGTCAAATAATCAGGGAACGCGTTTGAGGGAAAAATGAGAGCCAATGCGAGAGTCTCGTATCACATTATCCATGACGTTCACGCTGCGATGCATTAGCTTGTGGGCGTTCATATGCAGTCTGTGATCGTCTTAGTAACGCCACATAACGTCGACCTAGTATATGTGCTCATTTGGCTCGTGGCATTTTTCAACTTGCAACTTGCAACAATCAAAGCCATGGAATTATTTTAAGGTGTAAAACCAATCATATAAAGTAAAGTCAGACGGATGTTCGAAAACCGTGGAGAACTATTACCACGGTTTTCGAACAACCGTCTGACTTTACTTTATATGATTGGTTTTATTGATTGGTGGAGAACTATTACCACGGTTTTTATCTATTTTATGCACAAGGATACATTCTTCTTCTTCTTAATTGGCATAGACACGGCTTACGTGATAATAATCGAGTTAACAACAGCGCCCCAGTCGTTTCTTCTTTTCGCTACGTGGCGCCAATTGGATATTCCAAGCGTAGCCAGGTCCTTCTCCACTTGGTCCTTCCAACGGAGTGGAGGTCTTCCTCTTCCTCTGCTTCCCCCGGCGGGTACTGCGTCGAATACTTTCATAGCTGGAGTGTTTTCGTCCATTCGGACAACACGACCTAGCCAGCGTAGCCGCTGTCGTTTTAATTCGCTGAATTATGTCAATGTCGTCATATATCTCATACAGCTCATCGTTCCATCGAATACGATATTCGTCGTGGCCAACGCGCAAAGGACCATAAATCTTTCGCAGAACTTTTCTTTCGAAAACTGGTAATGAATGACAATATCTGATGTGTTATTGTCCAAGCTTCTACTCCATATGTCCTGCTATATGGAATTATGAGTGACTTATAGAGTTTGGTTTTTGTTCGTCGAGAGAAGACTTTGATTCTCAATTGCCTACTCAGTCCGAAGTAGCACCTGTTGGCAAGAGATTGCGTGGCACTGGTTCCGACGAAACTATCTACAACTTCAAAGTTATGACTGTCAACAGTGACGTGAGAGCCAAGTCGCGAGTGCGACGACTGTTTGTTTGATGACAGGAGATATTTCGTCTTGTTCTCGTTCACTGCCAGACCCATTTGCTTTACTTCCTTGTCCAGTCAGGAGAGAGCAGAACTAACGGCGCGGGTGTTGAGGCCGATGATATCAATATCATCGGCATACGCCAGCACCTGTACACTCTTATAAAAGATTGTACCTGCTCGATTAAGTTCTGCAGCTCGAACTATTTTCTCCAGCAGCAGATTGAAGAAGTCGCACGATAGGCAGTCGCCTTGTATGAAACCTCGTTTGGTATCGAACGGCTCGGAGAGGTCCTTCCCGATCCTGACGGAGCTTTTGGTGTTGCTCAACGTCAGTTTACGCAGCCGTATTATTTTGCGGGGATACCAAATTCAGACATCGCGGCATAAAGGCAGCTCCTTTTCGTGCTGTCGAAAGCAGCTTTGAAATCGACGAAAAGGTGGTGTGTGTCGATTCTTCTTTGAAGGGTCTTTTCCAAGATTTAGCGCATGGTGAATATCTGGTCGGTTGTTGTTTTGCCAGGTCTAAAGCCACACTGATACGGTCCAATCAGTTTGTTGAAGGTGGGCTTTAATCTTTCACACAATATGCTCTATAGAACCTTATATGCGATGTTGAGGAATCAAATCCCACGGTAGTTGCCGCAGATTGTGGGTCTCCTTTTTTATGGATTGGGCAGAGCACACTTAAATTCCAATCGTTGGGCATGCTTTCGTCCGACCATATTTTACAAAGAAGCTGATGCATTCTCCTTATCAGTTCTTTGCCGCTGTGTTTGATTCCCTCGGCCGGCAATCCATCTGCCCCCGCCGCTTTGTTGTTCTTCAGACGGGTAATTGCTATTCGAACTTCTTCATGGTCGGGCAATGGGACGTCTGCTCCATCGTCATCGATTGGGGAATCGGGTTCGCCTTCTCCTGGCGTTGTGCGTTCTCTGCCTTTCAGCAGGCTTGAAATGTGTTCTCCCCATAATTTAAGTATGCTCTGGGCATCGGTGACTAGATCACCTTTGGGGGTTCCACAAGAGTATGCTCCGGTCTTGAAACCTTCTGTAAGCCGTCGCATTTTGTGTAGACTTTTCGAGCATTACTCCTGTCGGCCAGCTTATCAAGCCTTTCATACTCACGCATTTCGGCCTCTTTCTTTTTCTGTCTACAAATGCTTCTCGCTTCCTTCTTCAACTCTCGGTATCTATCCCATCCCGCACGTGTAGTGGTCGATCGTAACGTTGCGAGGTAGGCAGCCTGTTTTCTCTCCGCTGCGACACGGCACTCCTCGTCACACCAGCTGTTCTTTTGCATTTTCCGAAAACCAATGGTTTCGGTTGCTGCTGTGGTACGGAAGGAGCTCGAAATGCCGTCCAACAGTTCCCCTGTGCCGAGTTGTTGACGAGTGCTCTCAGAGAGCAGGAGTGCAAGCCGAGTAGAAAATCGTTCGGCTGTCTGTTGTAATTGCAGCTTCTCGACGTCGAATCTTCCTTGTGTTTGTTGGCGAGCGTGTTTTGCTACACAGAGGCGGGTGCGAATATTGGCTGCAACAAGATAGTGGTCCGAGTCGATGTTAGGACCTCGGAGCGTACGCACGTCTAGAACACAGGAGACGTGTCTTCCGTCTATCACAACATGATCGATCTGGTTGGTGGCTTTTCGATCCGGAGACAGCCAGGTAGCTTGATGTATCTTCTTGTGCTGGAATCTAGTACCCCAGATAACCATATTTCGAGTCGATCAGCCTCAACCCATTTGGGATGTTTCCTCGTGGAGGCTGAATTTACCGACCGTAGTGCCGAAGATACCTTCTTTGCCCACCCTGGCGTCATAGTCGCCAAGCACGATTTTGACATCGTGGCGGGGCAGCTCTCATAAGCGCGCTCCAAGCGCTAATAAAAGGCATCTTTGGTCACATCGTCCTTCTCTTCCGTCGTGGCGTGGGCGCAAATCAGCGATATGTTGAAGAACCTCACTTTGATGCGGATTGTGGCTAGACTTTCATTCACCGGAGTGAGTGATAGTACTCGACGACGGAGTCTCTCTCCCACCACGAATCCAACACCAAACTTGCGCTCCTTTATGTGGCCACTGTAGTAAATGTCACAAGAACCTACTCGTATCTGTCCTTGTCCTGTCAATCGCATTTCTTGGACGGCGGTGATGTCAGCCTTTATTTTCGCGAGGACATCAACCAGCTGGGCAGCGGCACCTTCCTAATTAAGGGTCCGGACATTCCAGGTGCATGCCCTTGTATCATAGTAATTTTTTCGTTTGCCATGGTCGTCATCAAAAGATGGGTTTCTTTTCCGAGGCTGTTTATTGCTTTTCATTGGGAGCGTTTTTGGCATGGCCCTAAACTCAGGGCACAACCTGAGCGACGGATGGTTCGCCTTTTCCATTTAGCTCGCCTACAAACGGATGTTCTTAGGCTACCCAAAGAATACTTGGTCAAAGACCGGAAGTTGTGAGCTGCTTGAGCCATGTGTAAAAGAATCGTTTCTGGCCACTCCCTAGTGAATGGCGATCAGAGAACTTTCTTCACTTGCGTGAACTTCTACACATGACTCCATCTTCCTGGAAAGTTCATATACATAAATTAAAAACTTAGTTAGTATTATACACATACATGTGTATACATAATAGTCCTAGCTTTCTTTCTATTCTTTAGAGCTTTAATGCGTAAGTACGTAAATTTCAAAAAAAAAAATAATAATAATAAAACTCAGAAGAAATAAGATAGGAATTTCAATTGTTTCATTTATAAGGAAAGAGTAAACCGATGCGATAGGCAGTGGTAACCAATGACTAACCAAACAAATAACCCTGCATCATTTCCAGCTGTTTACCAACACTGTTACATTTTCTGCAATTTTCAATAAGTAAGTAAGAAAGAGAAAAACTATCGAATTTCAAGCTTATCGAAATTTTAATGTTTTAAAAGATAAAAAGCGATACACAATTTTTCAAGAAGAAAAATTAATGATAGAATCGGGAGAATGGTGTGTGAAAATTCTCAAGCGTTTTTGAGAAGCGAAATATAGTTAGGGATGCGCAATTTAACAACACTCCAATTACCTGTCGCGAAAAAGAGTTACGTATATTAATTATGAGTAACGACAAAAGCGTGCGTTCGGTTCAACGGTTCGATTACAATGGAATTCTTTATTTCACTTAATCTAATTGCTAAGCCTTACCGTGCGATTCTGTAACTTGAGACAGTCTCAAGTCTCTAAATTTGAGATTTTAAGTTAGAGACAATTTTTGAGACTTGAGATGATATTGCTATTCTGTAAGTGACAGTCACAAAATCTATTACATTTCATTATTCAGAGATGTTTTTACACTTGAATGAAAATAAATATGTCGATAACAAATATTAAATTTTCTATAACATAGTCAAAAAACATAATTATCAATGAAAATAAAAATATATGTTGACTTTGTTTCATAATATTTACGAAATTTATGTAAAATTGATTTATTTTTAACCTTTTCGTGTTTAAGTTGCTTACAAAATATAAAAAAACGACAATCGATTAATTTATATGATGATCTCTATTCAGTATATTCAAAATGGCAGACAAGAGTTCTTTTTAGTTTTGTGACCTGCTAACTACCAGGTCTCAATATTTTGAGACTAACGCTAGAGACTGTTTAGTGAATAGTAACTAGTCTCAAATTGAGACTTTGCCTCAAAATGTCTCAAATAGAGACTAGAGACTGGTTACAGAATCCCGCTATAAATCTTAAAAGTAACGGCTTAAACAAGTTGTAATAAAAATATGTATTAAATTAAAAATATGTATTAAAAAGGGGTAAGTATAACTCTTCAACTTTTGTTAAATATTGTAACAGATTATGGTATTAAGGTAAGTAGTAGATTGGTATTATGAATGCATTATTAAGGTAAGTATTTTATAATAAATTTTCTTAATTTAATCTTTTAACAATTCAATATTTTACAACTCTTATAATTCAATTTTCTAAATCCTAATTTTAGGTTTAAATATATATATGTAAGGTGGCAACGCTTGTCAATAGAGGACAGCCGGGCAGGAAGAGGTGAGGAAGAGAGAACGCAAAGAACCGACAGCAAGACAGTGTGAATTTGGCTTTCAAAGACTGAGGTTCAACTTTGCATAATTTAATTTCTTTTTGTATCAATATTTATGTATTAAAACTCATTTGTATTAATAAACTTTGGTCCTATTTGACCTTACATGGGGGCTCAACCGAAGAGCAAAAACGGAGCGCGGAATGTTGCATTCAAATAAAAAGCCGAGTAAATTCACAGCAGCCAAAAAACCGCAGAAGAACGGAGCAGAAAATTCGAAGAACGAAGCGGTTGCTGTCAAAGTGAGCAGCGAAAACAAAGCAGAGCACAGCAGTGAGAACAGAGCAGCAGTCAACGAAGTTGAGTTATTCGAACAAAAGCAGAGCAACGTGGTGTTTGACGAAGAAGGA
The DNA here is from genome assembly GCF_024586455.1 of Bactrocera neohumeralis. Taxonomy (NCBI): domain Eukaryota; kingdom Metazoa; phylum Arthropoda; class Insecta; order Diptera; family Tephritidae; genus Bactrocera; species Bactrocera neohumeralis. The sequence continues at coordinate 887,137 of NW_026089622.1, read as the reverse complement.
GAGAAGAAAAAAGAAGAAGCAAGAGACATGGCCGGTGGTAACGACGTTGGAGAATTATATAAATTATTTGTGGAAACATTGAAGCAGAGTGACACAAACAAAAATAATGTGTCAATCGAGGTGTTCGCGAAAATTATACCGTGTTTTGATGGGGAATCTACTCCAATTAGACAGTGGATTGCTAATTTCGACGAAAATGCTGAGGCTTATGATTTGACACCCAAGCAAAAGTATGTCAACGCACGTAACAAAATGAAAGGCACAGCAGCATTGTTTTTAGAAACTGTATCCAGTATCCAGCTATGACTCATTGTGTATTGCATTACTGGAGGAGTTCGAGAAAAAATCAAGCAACGCGGAGGTACATAAACAACTAAGGCAACGGCGAAAACTTGCATCAGAGAAATTTCATGAGTACGTTCTTCAGATGCGTAAAATAGTGATGTGTGGCAGCAACGTAGAGCATAAGAATCAGCATTGTTTTAATTGTGGTTCAACACAACACAAAAGGGTCGATTGCAAACAAGACACAAAGTGTTTTAAATGTAAAGGCACGGGTCATATGGCTAAACAGTGTCCCGAGTATAGGCGTAATATCAACATTTTATTTAACAAAGAGCAAATGAAGCAGTTGACAGTTAATAACGAAAACTTGTGCTGTTTAGTAGACACAGGTGCAGACGTGTCGTTAATACGTATGGGTGTGTATGAGAAAAGATTTAGCACATGTAAATTGCAGAAAAGTTTCGGTACACTATATGGTTTAGGCAACGTCACCGCAGATGTGGTGGGTGAATTTGTACCGCAAGTCATAGTCGACGGATTATGTACGCAGCACACCGTTTTAGTAATAACAGATAGTAAAATCAATGTAGAGGTAATCATTGGGTACGATTTTTTAAAAAAACTTGTTGTAACAATGGACGGCAATGGGTATTGCTTTCGTCAGATTGAAGATAGCATAAGTGCTTGTAATGTTTATTTTGTGAGTAGCAACAATGAAGTAGATGTCAAACCTAAATTCAAAAAGGTTGTCGAACAGTTAATTGAAAACTATAAGCCGAGTTTTATTCAGTTGAACTGTCCAATTAAGTTGAATATTGTTCCAAAAAATAATGATATCGTTTTTCGTGAGTCTCCTACTCGTTTGTCAATAGCGGCATAGATGGGCACACTGCATTATATATTTACTGCATTACGTACAGCACTAAACAGTAACACTTTACTGATAATGAAATTAAATTTGCATTACCAGTACAGTTTTACTGATTACTGGAAAAATTAGCAGTAAAAATATTTTTTTACTGGTTACTGAAAATAATTTGCAGTAAAGATATTTTTTTACTGGTTACTGAAAATAACTTGCAGTAAAAATAACTTTTTACTGGTTACTGGAAAATTTGCAGTAAAAATATTTTTTTACAGCTTACTGAAAGAAATTGCAGTAAAAATACTGATAATATCATTTGATTTGCAAAACCAGCAAAATATTTACTGTTTACTGAAAATAGTTACTGGTAGTTAAAAATCAAAAGCTAACCATTAGGTCAATGAATAATTAAAGAAAATTCCAATTTTTTTGTTTTCAATGAAACATTTATTTCAACTTGTTATCCGCCATTAGCTTTTCTTAAAACAAGCATTTCGAAATTTGCATCGCTGAGTTTTTGCCTTCTAGACCGGTTAACAATACCAGCGAAAGAAAACAACCGTTCTACAGGTGCAGATGACGGTAATGGGGTATTATATTTTAGAAAAACGTTTTTAATAGCCTGGTGTTTATTTAAACAACTTGTTGTGGCGTCTCGTTCCACCAGGTATAAAAGCGTTTCTTGAAGATAATTGCCTGAGTCAGTGGAACCACTCTGTATGCTTATATCTATTTAAGTGAATATATGCATAAATCAAATATTTATTTGAAAGTCCAATGCAAAAATTTTACCATTACTTTCTTCCCCGAAATCAAGGAAGGTTTTTTGAGTAGTTTGAGGCGGAACACGTGTTGCGTCATCTCCTATCTTTCCATACTTCACCACATAAGTGTTGAACATTTTTTTACTTCTTCTTCTGTTTGCGTCGTTGCTGTTTCTAAAAGGGCTTTTAAAAATCGCAATTTAATGTCAGGGACAGAAATAGCGGCAATAACAGCGTCCCAAGCGTCAGACTGAATCAGGAAGTACTTTTCAAATCTTTTAAGCAAAGCTATTTGCATTTTTTCGCTTATTTCGGATAAATACTTAAAACTTGCAGGCTCCAAACGACGTAGTTTTAATCTCAAAGTCACTATAGTGGGGATAAAGTAACCAAAATACATGGTCTTTTCGCCCTGAAGGAAGTCGATTGCTTCTGCAATAGGCCTCATAAGCTTTGCGTACTCCTCTAAGTACTCAACTTCTTCGCTGAGAATGGTAGGAATTTTTAAACGGTAACACAATTCTGCTAAATTGGTTTTGTGTTGCAGCAACTTCTTAACGGAATCATAAAGAGAGTTCCACCTTGTTATACATGGAGTTATTAAATTCGCGTTTATAACTTCATTAACTACTTCTGCAGATTTTGGTCTATTGCATTTATTCCAAAGCTGTGTGCATCTACAAAGTTATAGAAAATATGTAAATGTAAAAAGTGTTCAGTTAATCAAATAATTTTTACCTTTGGAAAGATCTTTTGTGAATATCTTTAATATCCTGACTTGATGAATTCAAAATTTTGTTGAAATCGGTTGAAGCCAAAAGATTTAGAGTGTGGCTCGCACAAGGAAAGTGTTTTGACAGACGTGGAGTTACAGATCGAAATTGAGGACCTAAAGCAATTATCGAGTCATTTGAATCGGAATCAGAGTCAGATCCGTCATCACTGTCACATTCATTTATAGGTCCTAAATCAATGAGTATCAATAATTGAATATATTGATTTGGATTAAATACATATATGCGGTATACTTCACTTACTTAATTCAACTCCAAATTCTTTAAATGCCTTAACGAAGTTAGATCCATTGTCAGTAATCGTATAAACAATTTTTTCCACGGGTAATTTATATTGCTTATTTATGTCGCATATCATTTTCGTCACACGATCAAAGGAATGAGTTCCTTTAAACCTTCGACAAGCCAGTGCTACAGACGTCCGCTCAAAACTGTTAGAAGCTAACCAGTGGCAAGTGTAAACAAAAAATGATTTTTTTCCACCTGACCATACATCTGCAGTTACGCACACGTATTCAATGTTATTCAGCTCAATGACCAGATTTTGAACATATTTAGTGTGGCTCTCGAAAAGTAACCTGGTAATTGAACGGCGGCTCGGAAGACTTTTACCAGGAAATAGTTTTTTAAAACTTTGGTTACTGACTGTGGACAAGGGAGACGTTGTGTTGCAAATAAAATCCAAAATGTCATGGTTAAAAGAGCTTTTGCGGCTTACGCTCTGCCTTCTTTCATCTTTCATTGACTTGAACTCGCAAAATTTTTGTGGGTGTTCCTTTTTCAAATGCTTGATAAAATTTGAACTAATACGAAGCGAACCTTTAATTTTTTTTCCGCACACTTGACAACCACCAATTAAGCCACACATTCTTCTTTGATGAGGGGTTTTGTTCATCTACATTTTAATGAAATTGTGAAGCTTTAAATAAAAACATATATAACAAATAAAATAGTGCTATTTTGCATCTTTTTAAACGCACCGTCTCCACAATTTTGAAAAATTTCTCACTAAAGAGAATCTTATTGACACCAACCAATTCTTCATTTGTCAACGAATCTGGTGTACTTGAACTTTCACTTAAATTGTCATATCTCATAATATTGTGACTTATTTGTGAGTTCCGACCGTTTGAACAACTTGGAATATTTTGTTCGCCAACGAAATCTTGGTCATTATTATAATCATCACTATTGAAATTTAATGCATTCATTTAAATATATTTAATTTTTTATTTTTTGCAATGTAACGTAAGTGTGCCCAATTTCGGCCTGTATATTCAACTTTATATTTGAAAAATGTCAAACCATAAATCATTTTATGTCATATTAAATTCACATATGTTAGTTGGCTGGAAGCAGTTGCCTAGCGCGGTGGTGATAATTAACAAGTTTTGTTGTGAAAAGTGCTAAGAGTTGTGTAAAAATTGTTTAAGACTGATATTATAATTGGGTAAGTGCATATATATACATATATATACTAAAATATTTGTACATTATAGCATTTTTTACCAAATATATGTTTTAATATGAATTTTATATAATAAACTCATAAAAATGTTAAATGAAAAGTTAGAACGGAATTTGGTACATTGAAATTTCACTTGTACCGATCTACGTGCTATGAAACGGAATCAGGAACATATATCATATTTCGTTTTACTTTGTTTTGGGGTTGAAAATTGAGTTTTAATATATATTTAAATTCTTAGCTTAAAGTAAACTCAATAAATTGTTTAAAGATCAATTTCCGTCCTATCGTTTTTTGAGTCAACGTGTTTCGCAATCCTTAACAGTTTCTCGTGCATCGGTAACAGAATCTTCCATAAGAAGTTGGTTTAAAAGAGTATATCAATTCTTTGAAAATAACAATTGTCTCGATGTTTTAGAAGATTCAACACGAATCTTCAACTGTGATGAGTCCGCGTTTTTTCTTTGTCCAAAAGGTCAAGCAGTTTTGACAAAACGGGGTTCAAAGCATGTATACTTCAGATCTGGCAAAGATGATAAAGAATGTCTTACATTATGCATAGAAGCTTCCGCTTCCGGTAAAATGATGCCAACTTTTGCTCTCTTTCAGTACAAAAGACTTCCAACCAACATACTTTCCAAATTTCCTTCTGATTGGGCTATTGGAAAGTCGGATTCAAGCTGGATGACCTGCGAAACATTTTATGAATATATAACAAATGTCTTTTATCCCTTCATCCTGAAAGAAAATATACAACTCCCAATCGTACTATTTTTGGATGGGCACACGTCACATTTGTCGCTGCATCCTATTGAGTTTTGCAAGAAGCAACGAATCATACTTATAGCGCTTCTTCCAAACTCGACGCACTTGCTGCAACCAATGGATGTTGCAGTATTTCATAGTTTAAAAAATGACTTGAGAAAGCAAATACAAAATTGGAGAATGCAAATTATTTTCAGTAACCAGTAAAAAATTATTTTTACTGAAAATTTTTTTCAGTAACCAGTAAAAAAATATTTTTACTGCAAATTTTTTTCAGTAACCAGTAAAAAAAAATTTTTACTGCTAATTTTTTCAGTAATCAGTAAAACTGTACTGGTAATGAAAATTTAATTTCATTATCAGTAAAAAAAAAAATTTACTGCATTTTTACTGGTACTGCAAAGTGCCCATCTATGAATAGCGGAAAGAAAATTTGTAAAGGAACAAGTAGATGAATGGTTGCAGAAAGGCATTATACGTGAGTCGTGCTCAGAGACCGCTAGCAAGGTGGTATTGGCGAAGAAAAAAGATGGTCGCTACAGATTATGCGTAGACTTTCGTAAACTAAATACAATGGTGTTAAAAGATAGGTTTCCAGTACCAATTGTTGAAGAAGTACTTGAAAAAATGCAAGCCGCAAAATATTTTACCGTCATGGACCTTTCAAATGGTTTCTTCCACGTCGAAGTCGAAGAACGTTGTCGAAAATATACAGCGTTTGTAACGAAAGAAGGACTCTATGAATTTAACAGAGCTCCATTTGGTTTTTGCAACTCTCCCGCCGTTTTTGTACGCTACGTTAACTATATTTTCCAAAAATTAATAAACGAAGATATAATGGAAATGTATGTAGATGACGTCGTAATTTTTGGGTGTACAGAAGAACAATGTTTAGGCAATATGCAACGGGTTTTATAACAAGCGCAGCAGTATGGGCTAGAAATTAAGTGGGCAAAGTGCCAATTTCTAAAAAATCGAATTCTTTTTCTTGGACACGAGGTTGAAGACGGGCGTGTCTGGCCTGGGAAAGGTAACTTTAAAGCAGTCAAAAACTTTCCGATACCAAAAAACGTACGAGATGTACAGGCGTTCCTGGGCTTAACCGCTAACGCTAAACATGCCAGACCATTAACAGAACTGCTTAAAAGAGATCCAGTATTTCAGATTGGAGAGCGAGAGGTTAGAGCGATCATTTACCTGAAGTCGGCACTCACGTCAGAACCAGTTTTACAAATATACAAGCAGAATTCTAATACGCAGTTACATGTCGATGCATCGAAACATGGCTTTGGTGCAACACTTTTGCAGCAGCATGACGGAAAGTGGCATCCTGTTTTCTATTGGAGTAAAAAGACTTCCCCACAAGAGGAAAAATTACACAGCTATTTCCTTGAAGTTGAAGCAGCTTATTAAGCACTACTTGTGTCACTACCTGATGGGCACAGAATTCACCTTGGTGACAGATTGTGCGGCTTTCAAGCATGAAAGTCATCTTCACCATTTTCGACGTAACGCCACAGTTTCATATGATCTGCACTAGTTGACGTTTGGTGTGGTCCTTGAAAATCAGCAACCTTTCTAACACAATATTTGCCATGCCCTTTGATTTTAACCACCTCGTATGGACCAATATACTTACTGGCTAGTTTTTTGCCTGTTATAAACTGAGTGACCTTAATGTCTACTAAATCAGCTATCTGATACCCATGTTCGCCTTTTCTCTTACTATCGTAATTTGATTTGTATGCATTTTGTGCTTTTAAAATTTGCTTTCGGTCCTCTTGTCGAATCTTGTTGCGTTCATCTTGCAAAAAAACGGAAAAAAAGGTATGCCACGTGAAGTGGTGCAATGGGTGATGTATCTTCAGGACTTTTCATCTAATATAGAGCATCGCGCCGGAAGCAGGATGAAACACGTGGACAGCTTAAGTCGATTTCCCGTGATGACAGTAACGTCAGAGGTTCAAGCTCAGATCTTAAAGGCCCAGACGAAAGATGAACATTTGGCAGCTGTGGCAGAGATCCTAAAAACAAAGCAGTACGGCGATTATAAAATAAAAAACAAGTTAATCTACAAGCAAGTTGACGGGCAAGACTTATTGGCGGTTCCGAAGAAGATGGAGGGCGAAATAATAAAGGAGACGCTCAGATTTGGGCATATGGGGTGTAAAAAAACCATACATGCTATACGGCAGAACTATTTTATCCCACATCTCGAAAAGAAAGTTCAGCAGACTATCAAAAACTGTATAGAATGCATAATGTATAACCAGAAGCTGGGTAAAAAAGATGATTTTCTAAATTGCATCGACAAAGGTGATTTTCCACTATCTACGCTTCATATTGACCATTTGGGTACATCGGATGCGACATCAAAGAGCTACAAATATATTTTTGCTGTCGTGGATGGTTTTTCCAAATATACTTGGATATATCCTACTAAAACTACAGAAACACAAGAAGTTGTTGAACACCTTGAGTCATGGGTGACAATTTTCGGCAGTCCGCAGCGTATAATAAGCGATAGGGTACAGCTTATACTTCCAAAATGTTTAAAGAATTTTGTAGCAAATATAAAATCGAGCATGTCGAGATAACAGCGGGCATACCAAGGGGTAACGGCCGTTTTAGCGAAGATGTCAGCAACAGAACCCGACAAGTGGTATAAGTACACGTCACAAGTACAGCGGGCCATTAATTCTCACATTCACGGTTCGACAAAATTTACACCATTTGAAATTGTGTTCGGTGTGAAGATGCGCAACGAAACAGATAGCGAGTTGCTAAAGATACTGCAAGAAGGGGTACTAGAAGGTATGCAAGATGAACGCAACAAGATTCGACAAGAGGACCGAAAGCAAATTTTAAAAGCACAAAATGCATACAAATCAAATTACGATAGTAAGAGAAAAGGCGAACATGGGTATCAGATAGCTGATTTAGTAGACATTAAGGTCACTCAGTTTATAACAGGCAAAAAACTAGCCAGTAAGTATATTGGTCCATACGAGGTGGTTAAAATCAAAGGGCATGGCAAATATTGTGTTAGAAAGGTTGCTGATTTTCAAGGACCACACCAAACGTCAACTAGTGCAGATCATATGAAACTGTGGCGTTACGTCGAAAATGGTGAAGATGACTTTCATGAGGAGTCATCTGAGACAGATGACGAGCAGGATGACCGAATGTAAGGTGGCAACGCTTGTCAATAGAGGACAGCAGGGCAGGAAGAGGTGAGGAAAAGAGAACGCAAAGAACCGACAGCAAGACAGTGTGAATTTGGCTTTCAAAGACTGAGGTTCAACTTTGCATAATTTAATTTCTTTTTGTATCAACATTTATGTATTAAAACTCATTTAAATTAATAAACTTTGGTCCCATTTGACCTTACATATATGTGCATCTTGTCGCTTGACGCAACACCGGCCACCTTGACAGAATCAGATTCCTTCAATATACAGTGGAAGCACGGCCAGTTTGTGGATGGGACGCTTAATCGTGCCCGTCTTGGTTGCTACGTCTGCGACGCGCACCTTGCCGTCTTGCCCTTTGACGGTTGCGACGAGGTGCCCTAGTACCCACTGCTGCGGTGGCACGTTGTCCTCGTGGACGAGAACGAGGTCGTTGAGCTGCATGTTGCGTTTGGGGTGCAGCCACATGTTGCGCTCCGGAAGGCCCGTCAGGTATACTTTGGACCACTGTCGCCAGAACTGTTGCTTGAGACAGCAAACAAGTTGCCATCTCTCGCAACAACGAACTGACCGCAGATGCTTGGCGGACTTCACCGCGGCTTACCATAACCCGCCGAAGTGCGGCGCCCTCGGTGGTATAAAGGTGAAGCTGAATCCTTCTTCTGCGGCGAATTCCTTCACTTCTGCTGACTGGGCAAGAAATGCCTCTTTCAGCTCGCGCAGCTTGCGGTCGGCGCCGACGAAGTTGGTGGCGTTGTCGCTGAACATCTTCGTTGGCATCACTCGGCGTGAATGAACTTTTTAGGGCGAAAATAAATGAATTAGAAGATAGGTCCGAAACTAATTCTAAATGTACTGCTTTTGAAGTGAAGCAAGCGAAAACTGCAATATAGGTTTTTACGGGTGATCGACCGCGTATTTTCAAGGTTGTGTATATCGGACCACAAAAATCTACGCCATATATAAGAAAGGGCCGTAGTGCTCGAAGTCTTTCGACTGGCAAATTTTCCATTATTTGGTTTTGCAACTTCGGCTTGTAATGAAAACAATGTATGCAAGCTTCTCGGGCATTAATTAGCCATATGCGTACTCGAAGAAGCGCAACCAGAAGAAGCAGGAACCGTAAATACGTTATAACGAAGTGCGAACTTTTATTTAATAAACGCGGAAATTTGGCATCGTATGGGAGAGGTGCATTTAATAGGCGACCTCCTACTCGGATTAATTTGAATGACAGCGACATAACCGAGTACTCATCCAAAAACGGGTTGAGTTTTTGCAAGTTTGCGGGTAGGGTGGTACCTTTATGCAATTTTTGAATAACATCCGAAAATTCTGAATGTTGGACCACCTGTGCAATTTTTAGAAAACTCATGTTTAGCTCTTCTGAAGTTCATGGAAGATTTTAGTGGTCGTCTTATCCATCGTAATATGTATGCGACCACACGAAGCAATTTTTTATGAGAAGAAAATTTTTCAATAAGGTCCAATATTGAATTTTTCTCAGAAATTGAAATTAGTGTAAACGTATTTTTCTTCTTCTCTAATGCTTCGTCTTCTGGTGAGAGCTGGAAGTGGTTATTAATTGGCCATAATGCAGGGTCTTCTAGGAGGAACTGTGGACCGCCAAACCATATCGAATTATTCAATTCGTCCACGTTACAACCCCGAGACACTTGATCCGCAGGATTTTCCTTCGTTGGCACATGTCGCCAAAGTACTTTGTCAATCAACTCTTGAATTTCGGACACTCTGTTTGCGACGAAGGTTTTTAGTGAGGATGGATGTGTTTTCATTCAATGCCAAACGATTTCAGAGTCTGTCCAAAATGTAATATCTTCGAAATGTCGACTCAACATAGGCGCTGCTCTTGACCATAATTTCGAAAGGAAGCCATCGGAGAAGCCATGTATTTGGCAGATAGCACTCGACTCAACGTTTACGTAATGAGGAATGCTTATCGATGAAAGCTGCATTAGATAGGCTTTAAAGTTCTGCCAGCTAGTGTCAGGGCGCAATAGAATCGATTCATCCCAATCTAGTTTTTGGATCCAAGCTCTTGCAATAAGATTTTTGCTTTGGTAACTAGTGGGGCTAGTAATCCAAGTGGATCAAAAAGGCGAGCAGAAACTGACAATATATTTCTTTTAGTTGCTCGCAGATCATTAAAATTGTCATCTAAAACAAAGTGAAACAAATCCTCTTTCGGCAACCAATGGATTCCTAACGTTATGGTGGAACTTTTGTCATTGAAGCTTAATGACTTTTCAGTGCAATCACTGTCGACAAAATTATGGTGGTTCGAAAACCATTTCGTTAAGGTGAATCCGGCCGAGTTTAATATTTGAATTACCTCACTTCTCAAAAGATCTAGAGACTCAAAATTTTCGGACCCTGTTAATAAATCATCAACATAAAAGTCTGTTTTGATGGCCAATGAACCGAGTGGATATTTCATTGTATTGGCATCACTGAGCATTTGCAAACACCGTGTTGCGGGAAATGAAGCAGGCGCAGTGCCGTATGTTACGCTGTTAAGACGAAAAATTTAATTTGCTCAGAAGGATGCTCTCTCCACACTATAAGCTGACAATTTCTGTCTTCTTCATGTATAATTATTTGACGGTACATTTTAGTAATGTCCGCTGTTAGTGCATACTTATATAAGCGAAAACGAAGAAGAGCTGAGTATAATTCTTCTTGGATGGTTGGACCTACATCAAAAGTTCATTCAACGATATTTGAGTTGAAGATCGACTCGAGACATCAAATACAACACGTAATTTGGTTGTTGTGCTGTCGGGCCTTAAAACGCATTGATGCGGAATGAAGTAGTGTGGCTCACTCGGGATCTTATTGTTCGTTACGCTCATGTGACCCAATACTCTATATTCATTCATAAAGTCCAGATACATTTTGCGAAGTTCTGGATCTTTTAATGTCCTTCTCTCCAGGGCCTGAAACCGCCGAACTGCGGTTTCATAGGAGTGACCGAATAACTTACGGTCAGCTTTAAAAGGCATTCTTACTTGAAGCCGTCCTGAAGGCAATACTTGAGATGTATTTACGAAAAAATTTTCACACTCTTGTTGCTCTGGTGTGAATTTGATGCTATTTGATTCTGAAGGTAGTTCTTCTTGAGCCCAAAATTTTTGGACTACTGAATCTATTGACGTTAAGTCTCCTTCAGTTTGGCATAATGTGCTATGCAATTTAGGTGGAGAACTTAGATTGCTGCCAGATACAACCCACCCTAAAAGGGTTTTCTGTAATGTTGGTTGATTAGCACCATTTTTAATCTGGCCAACAGCTAGAAGATCGAAAAATGTTTCAGCACCCAAAAGAATATCCACTTTTTTATATTTGTGGAATTCTGGGTCCGCCAATTCAATATTGTGCGGTATTTTCCAGCCGCTAACATTGATGTTATGGTCTGGATGATTTGCCGAAATGCATCGCATTACCCAGAATTACGCAGAAAATTCATAATTATTTAAACGCGACTTGGCAAACGCGCTTAGTTTTGACCCCAATTTTGTATTGGAATTGCTAATTCCTAGCACACTTAATGTTTTGTGCTGACGTCGAATCCGCAACTTCTGTGCCAAGTCCTCCGTCATGAAGTTGACCTGGGAGCCTGAGTCCAGCAACGCTCTCGCAGGCAGGTAATCTCCACGGCTGGTCCTCACTTGAATCACTGCTGTTGCTAACATGACCCGATCTGGCATACTGGCTGTATGCATGGCATGAGTGGTTGATGGTTGCGGATGAGGTGCAGCGGGGAAAGAGACTGGATACCGGTGCAACAGTGTGTGATGCGATCGATTGCACACACGACATCGATCTACTCTGCACTTAGAGACCGTGTGCCCCTTACGCAAACAATTTATGCATAAGGGCACCGATTTCACGAACTCGAACCTCTGCTGCAACGGAAGCGCCATGAAAGTGGGGCAGGCAGTCAAATAGTGGTCCTTGGATTTACACTGCTGACAAAGAGACTGCCTCGTATTTGCTGCAACTAGCGCCGATTTTGACCTGTACATGTGTTGTTGTTTCCCATAACTCGCACTGCTTGTTGGTATGGGTTTCATCCTTGAAACCTAGCACACTTAATGTTTTGTGCTGACGTCGAATCCGCAACTTCTGTGCCAAGTCCTCCGTCATGAAGTTGACCTGGGAGCCTGAGTCCAGCAACGCTCTCGCAGGCAGGTAATCTCCACGGCTGGTCCTCACTTGAATCACTGCTGTTGCTAACATGACCCGATCTGGCATACTGGCTGTATGCATGGCATGAGTGGTTGATGGTTGCGGATGAGGTGCAGCGGGGAAAGAGACTGGATACCGGTGCAACAGTGTGTGATGCGATCGATTGCACACACGACATCGATCTACTCTGCACTTAGAGACCGTGTGCCCCTTACGCAAACAATTTATGCATAAGGGCACCGATTTCACGAACTCGAATCTCTGCTGCACCGGAAGCGCCTTGAAAGTGGGGCAGGCAGTCAAAGAGACTGCCTCGTATTTGCTGCAACTAGCGCCGATTTTGACCTGTACATGTGTTGTTGTTTCCCATAACTCGCACCGCTTGTTGGTATGGGTTTCATCCTTGAATTTGATGCTCCTTCCGCTGATAGCTGCTGGAATCTTCGATTTAAGGTGGCTTTACATTCCTTCTACAGTGGCAGCTTGTCATAATCCAGCGCTTCTTCCCATTTGGATCGGGTGGCAGGGTCAATCTTTGTCATTACAATGTGTATAATTATAGCGTTCGTTATTTGTCTTTCATCGCCCAGCAATAGCAATGAATCATATACCGCTGACACTTCGTCAATCATTGAACGCAATGAAGGTGCGGATGGCTTTGGGATGGTTGGCAGCTCAAAAAGTTTAGATATTGTATTGAAAAAAAATTTTTGAATTCTAAATATTCTCCCTTGAATTTCGGCAAATTCATTTTAGGGAGCCTTGAGCTGTGAGAAGCTACAAAAGATGTTTCGGCAAGTGAAGTTTTATTTTTCGCTAAAATTTACTTAATTATGGACTTCGTTTCAACGATTATGTCCTCTAACTCCCCTCGGGCCATGTCGTCTTCATCAATTTCTTCAAACTTTGACTGGCATTTCATTAATTTTTCACTATGTGAATTCAATATATCGAGACGACATTCCAATTCCATTGGATCTAAAGACATAGTTTTTTCGAGAAGGCCCGTTTTAATGCGCAAAATACTACTTTTCGCAACCGTTCTTTGACGCCTTAACGACTTTAAGTCCATCAACTCCTTACTTGGAGACAGGTTTGCGAGCGTTGGCTTTGGCTTGCTCATTTTGCTTGTTTAAATTAAATTTCCGAAAAGAAAGACTATAAGGTTTGGCAACAAATATATTAAGAATCGACAATATCGACGATATCGATTCCCAAATATACGAAAGCCAAACTAATATGTAATAAAAGTTGGCAACAAATATATTTGGAATCGGTTACGAAAACAAAAAAAAAATAGTATCGATTCCCAAGTATACGAAAGCCAAACCAATAAATGCGCAAAATGAGCAATAGCACAATAAAGTAATTTAATCGGAAAATGTCCGGACGAAAATCGACAAAAATTGCGAAAAAACGACCGATAATCGCAAAAACAGATCGAAAAAATTGCGAAAAAAGTATAATAATTCAATTTTGAAATTAAGAACTTTTCACCTTTATCTTAAAATAAAGGGCTACCGCAAAATCCCAAAATCCCTTGATTCACTTTAAATTTATACATTTAGATATAAATATACGTGGGGTTCAAATATATCAATTGTATAATATATAATATATGTGGAAATATTAAGACACCACATTTAATATTAAAACGATTATTTATTAAAGAGATCTTAAACACTTGTACTCTTGACGGCGTCTGTACAAAAAGTGACGCTTCTTAAAACTATAAGCTAAGAATAGGAATTTAGTTGGAAACTGTAAATATAAAATAAATATACATAGAAAAATAATAGAATAACTGACAAACAGTGATGCCAGATGTGATGCATCTTGTTAGTGTGCCCACATATACCCAGCCAGCATTTACATATAAAAGTAAGCGTTTTGTATGCGTTCAAATGTAAGCAAAACACTTATAAAATGCTGCTGTGACCTTTACAAAAGACATCAAAGCAAGGGGCTTATAATCGAAAAGGACCCAATTGCAAAACATGTTTTTTAAGTAACGTAATTACACGTTTTCTAAATGTTTATAAAACACGTTATGAAAATGCTTAAAAAACACGTATTTTTAATGAAATAAGTAAGCGTTTTAAACATTTACTTTGTTTTGGATATGTTTTTTTATTGACACATTAAAAAAATCAGTTTTAATATTAAATTTGGTTTCTTCATAGAATAATATTACATTAAGATATAAAAATAGGAACTTCATTGGTTTTTCATTTAAAAAATCATTACTACTAGTATTTTAATTTACTTTTTTGTTGTTTTAATTTTAATACGATTTTTTGCGTACTGGAAATGTGACTTAGAGGCAAACACAAAGTCCTCTTCCTTGCCTCCATTTTCAGCGAAAGTTTCTGTAATAGAATTTAAATATGAATATAGAAATGTAACTATAAACCTTTTAAACGTATTTCACTTACGATGAATAGCAGTGGCGACAGTGAAGGCTCTAATGCACTTCTTATCTGCAGTTCCTCGCCAGGAAAAGCTCTCAGCAACGTTGTCAGTCATAATCTTCTGCCACGCTTTCGTAACAAATTTTCTCGAATTGGATGTTGACCATCTTTTTAGATCTGCCTTCTAAAAATATAAATAAAATCGACATCAGTATACAGTCACCGGATATTTCAATTTTAAATTCTTACCAGGAAGAAAAATTTATCTATATCTTCCAGAATAGTTTTCTCAAAATTGAGGAAGTCTTCAATATTAGCATACGGCTTGCTTGGTATAATAGTAGCGTTATTATAGGATACCGCTTTTTTAAGATCAATGATTTCTTTGCGCATCCCCTCAACGTTTTCTGTTAGGCGTAACAATATAAGCTTATTTTTTTCCTCCACCTTTTCAACAGCCTTTTGACATGCGTCGATGATTACTAATTGAATTGATGCCGAAAAAAATATAAAACAAATATGAGAAAAGTGTGCGGTGTTATGTTAAAAGTATCCTTTAAAAATAAATATCTTACCCGACGACGTTGCACTGTCCAAAGAAGTTGTTGTAGTGCTTGGACTTGGTTGCATCACATAAATAGTTTGTGAAGATGCGATGTCATCATTAATGGGGTCGACGATGTACTTGAGATTGTTCTGCGACATGATCTGCTATGAGTGGCACAAATATATAAGACGATCTGGTGTAGAAGCATATAACTTTTGATGTTACTTCGTCAAGCGTATGGTGATTTGGTGTTTTGTTAAAATTGAGATTTTCGGCACGGTAAATATTAAAAAGCGATGATTGAAGCGGCTTATCATATAAGTTATGTAAGTCTTGTACCCTTAGCCCGTCTCTCTTAGTCTCTCAAGCCATAATGCGCATATTCTCCACCTGCTAACGATACAACTGGATCATCAGTCGGCATACGTTTTAGCGTTCTGATATCTTTTGGTAGATCTTCAATTTTGTCGCTTAATAAGTCCAATAATTTATTAGCATGCCCATTGGGCATATTGCTCTCTACAAACCATGCAGCTAAACGTTTATTGAAATCAATAACGGCGCCATCGGACGAGTTCTCACTTTCATCAGAAATATAATCATCGTTTGGCAACAAGGAATCCAAATTATTCTGTGCTTCAGGCACAACCTCCTGTTCCGCAAATTCACTCTGGGTACTTACAGAACTTGCAGCCGCACCGTTCCATAGATGTTCAAAAATTTCGAAGCTGCTGCGCACAACACTTTTCTTCTTTTTTGCTGCCGACATTAAATAAGTAGATTATTACCTTCTTTAATAGCAAATGACAATTAAAAGTATCAAACGCACTAAATTTAACAACTTTAAGAACAATTTTACATAATTTATTAACACAACTTATTAGCACAATCTTTTGCGGCGGAGCTACACGTTTTGCATAAATTTATGAAACACTTGCATTTGCAAGCAAATTGTTAACGACGTTCGCAAAACACTTGAATTTGCAAGCAAATTGTCAACGACGTTCGCAAAACACTTGCATTTGCAAGTAAATTGTCAACACTTGCATTTGCAAATAAATTGTCAACGACATTCGCAAAACTCTTATTTATGCAAGCTTGATGCAATCTTAATTTACAAAACGCTTGCCAATATGTTTGCTGGGTATGCATATATTGTTACATATATATGTATGTATGTCAATATAGTGAAGAAAAAGGGGAAGCCAAAAACTGAAAGTGTGCACTTTGTTGTTTATTTGAATTTTCGTTTGTTTGCACCATTTTCAATAATCCGCACTCGTTACCTGGTGCTTCGGCTGTTTCCCGGCGCTCACTTCCCTTTTGCGCAGAATGCAGCGGCAGCTCATTCCCACGACGGCAGCGGCGTTGATAGCAGCAGCGGTTTGATGGTAGCAGCGACGATGGCAGCAGCGGTTTGATGGTAGCGTTGACGCAGCGACAATGTTGGTGGTGACGTAGACGTTGTTGGAGATGTAGCAGTACTGGAGATGAAAACGTTACGTTATGTGTTCCTCTATTGCGGCACTGGACACGGCACTTTTGAAACAACGGACACTTGGTGGCACTTACGGTTTTAGCGTTTTTTTTGTCTTTTACATTAGCGTTAGACCGGCTCTTTAATAATTATTATTTTTGTCACGAAACTGTTCAAACGCTTTGGTAGAAATTTTTTGTAACTCACTGTTGGTGTGTTAACACAGCCTCCCCTTACTTATGCACACAATATATTTGTATGTATTTCTTGCTTGTTTCTTTTTCAGTTGATTATACACTTGCACTCTCTTTAATTTGTTTTTTTTTTTTTCAAAATTTGGTAGCACAGGTAAGTTTTTGCACATACTCTTTAGCACGGATGTACTTATGTATGTAATTTTATATATATATTTTTAGTATAAATTTTCCCCTTTTTTCACTTCTTTTTTACAGAATTGCCGCTGTACCTACATAAAACTTCACTCACTTCACTTTATATATGTATGTATATACTTGTACGTACATATTACTTTTTGTCAAAGCGAGGTTCTTCAACATATCGCTGATTTGCGCCCACGCCCCGACGGAAGAGAAGGACGATGTGACCAAAGATGCCTTTTATGAGTGCTTGGAGCGCACTTATGAAGGCTGCCCCCCCCCACGATGTCAAAACCGTGCTTGGCGACTTTAACGCCAGGGTGGGCAAAGAAGGTATCTTTGGCACTACGGTCGGTAAATTCAGCCTCCACGACGAAACATCCCCAAATGGGTTGAGGCTGATGATCGAGGCTGAGGATCGAAAAACTACCAACCAGATCTATCATGTTGTGATAGACGGAAGACACGCCTCCAGTGTTTTAGATGTGCGTGCGCTCCGAGGTCCTAACATCGACTCGGACCACTATCTTGTTGCAGCTAAGATTCGCACCCCCCTCTGTGCAGCAAAAAACGCTCGCCACCAAACACAAGGAAGGTTCGACGTCGAGAAGCTGCAATCACAACAGACAGCCGAACGATTTTCTACTCGGCTTGCACTCCTGCTCTCTGAGAGCACTCGTCATCAACTCGGTATAAGGGAACTGTGGGACGGCATTTCAAACTCCTTAGGTACAGCTGCAACCGAAACCATTGGTTTTTTGGTGCAAAAGAACAGCTGGTACGACGAAGAGTGCCGTCTCGCAGCGGAGAGAAAACAGGCTGCCTACCTCGCAACGTTACGATCGACCACTACACGTGCGGGATAGGATAGATAGATAGATTCTACGAAAAAATGCGGCGGCTTACAGAGGGTTTCAAGACCGAAGCATACTTTTGTAGAACCTCCAAAGGTGATCTAGTCACCGATGCCCAGAGCATACTTAAATTATGGAGGGAACACTTCTCCAGCCTGCTGAATGGCAGTGAACGCACAACACCAGGAGAAGCAGAACCCGATTCCCCAATCGATGACGATAGAGCAGACGTTCCATTACCCGACCATGAAGAAGTTCTAATAGCAATTGCCCGCCTGAAGAACAACAAAGCGGCAGGGGCCAACGGATTGCCGGCCGAGCTATTCAAATACGGCGGCGAAGAACTGATAAGGAGCATGCAACAGCTTCTTTGTAAAATATGGTCGGACGAAAGCATGCCCAACGATTGGAATTTAAGCGTGCTATGCCCAATCCATAAAAAAGGAGACCCCACAATCTGCGCCAACTACCGTGGGATTAGCCTCCTCAACATCGCATATAAGGTTCTATCGAGCGTATTGTGTGAAAGATTAAAGCCCACCGTCAACAAACTGATTGGACCTTATCAGTGTGGCTTCAGACCTGGCAAATCAACAACTGACCAGATATTCACCATGCGCTAAGTCTTGGAAAAGACCCGTGAAAGGAGAATCGACACACACCACCTCTTCGTCGATTTCAAAGCTGCTTTCGACAGCAGGGAAAGGAGCTGCCTTTGTGCCACGATGTCTGAATTTGGTATCCACGCAAAACTAATACGGCTGTGTAAGCTGACGTTGAGCAACACTGCTTTCTCCAGGCTGGACAAGGAAGCTGTGAACGAGGGCAAGACGAAATATCTCCTGTCATCAAACAAACAGTCGTCGCTCACGCCACTGTTGACAGTCATAACTTTGAAGTTGTAGATAATTTCGTCTGTCTTGGAACCAGCGTAAACACAACCAACAATGTCAGCCTAGAAATCCAAGGCAGAATAACTCTTGCCAATACTGAGTAGGCAATTCAAAAGCAAAGTCCTCTCTCGACAAACAAAAACCAAACTCTATAAGTCACTCATAATTTCCGTCCTGCTATTTGGTGCAGAGTCTTGGACGATGTCAACAACGGATGAGTCGACGTTGCGAGTTTTCGAGAGAAAAATTCTGCGAAAGATTTATAGTCCTTTGCGCATTGGCCACGGCGAATATCGTATTCGATGGAACGAAGAGCTGTACGAGATATATGACGACATCGACATAGTTCAGCGAATTAAAAGACAGCGGCTACGCTGGCTAGGTCATGTTGTCCGGATGGATGAAAACACTCCAGCTCTGAAAGTATTCGACGCAGTACCCGCCAGGGGAAGCAGAGGAAGAGGAAGGCCACCACTCCGTTGGAAGGACCAAGTGGAGAAGGACCTGGCTTCGCTTGGAATATCCAATTGGCGCCACGTAGCGAAAAGAAGAAACGACTGGCGCGCTGTTGTTAACTCGCCTATAATCGCGTAAGCGGTGTCTACGCCAATTAAGAAGAAGAAGAATTGGTTTGAAATATTAATTAATGCACTTGTTCATTATATAAACGGCTTAAACTAGTTGTAATAAAAATATGTATTAAAAAAGGGGTAAGTATAACTCTTCAACTTTTGTTAAATATTGTAACAGATTATGGTATTAAGGTAAGTAGTAGATTGGTATTATGAATGCATTATTAAGGTATAATAGATTTTCTTAATTTAATCTTTTAACAATTCAATATTTTACAACTCTTATAATTCAATTTTCTGAATTCTAATTTTAGGTTTAAATATATATGTGTATGTGTATCTTGTTGCTTGACGCAACAGTGTGGAACACCAAAACTCTGCTTTTGAAGAATCGAGGAAAAATTATTGAAGTCAGTTTACTAAAAACAACTGAAAATTGCTGTTCGTGATATCACACGGCATCTGTTGAAGGTTAGCGCCGCTAAGTACATAAATTTGTATAATAATAAAGTTAGACAAAAGAAGCTTAATAAGATTATGAAATTAATTTTTTACAGTTGCTGCCGTTTGGTGGTTCTACGTTTAATCAAACCGCTGCCTTTGAAACTGTGCAAGAGGAAAGAGAAACTTTGCTGCATCACCTACGACATCGAAATGGAACAGTGAGTAGAGTTGGAAACAACTGTGCTTGTCACCAATAGTTGTCAACTAATGAATTTTACAAATATAATATTTTTCCTTTACTACAGTTCCTCGATGGTTGTGTGATAAAGGTTTTGAGGCGCATTTAATAAACGTTGAACGACAAGGCATCGCTGGTTAGTGTTTAACACCATACAAACGGTATCGACATATGACCGCAATTGTATGCATATGGCGTGCGTGTGGATAAATTAGCGGTAAGTTATTGCAAATGAAAAAAATTTATAAAGAAAAAAATAAAAAATATTCAAATTTAAAGAAATTTAAAATTCATCTTGAAAATCCCTTAAAACGAAAAGATATGCTCTTTATCGCGGGCGTTGTTTTGGCTGAGATGGCAAAGAATCGCGATGGCTTTTGGATGTGTTCATGAAACAAGGAAAAGAATTTAATTTGTTAGAAGTAACAAATAGATAACAAATATAATTACATATCGAGGTAACAGATATGCCGCTTACTGCTAACAAAATGCGTAACAAACTCGCTAATATGTTTATATCGTCACCTGAAATGCAAAATAACGTAGCATCACTTTCATAGGTTGACAAGAGAAGAAAAACACATTATAAGAAGAAACCCACTCGAAATGTTGAAACAAAATTTTCAAATCTGAATTAAAATAAAACTATAAGTATATCTTAGATAAAATATAAAAATAAAGCAAATTTTATAGTAGGTGTCTGACGTTATTTTGAATATTTATTTCTGATACCAAATAACGTATGATCAATCTAAATTTGTATAAAAGTAAAAAATTTGGATATTCATATTTTTTTTTTAATTTTAAATAAAAAAAAGTTTCAAATTTCATGTTGTCCGAATGGACGAGAACACTCCAGCTCTGAAAGTATTCGACGTATTACCCGCCGGAGGAAACAGAGGCAGAGGAAGACCTCCACTCCGTTGGAAGGACTAAGTGGAGAAGGACCTGGCTTCGCTTGGAATATGGAATTGGCGCCACGTAGCGAAAAGAAGAAACGACTGGCGCGCTGTTGTTAACTCGGCTATAATCGCGTAAGCGTTGTCTGCGCCAGTAAAGAAGAAGAAGTTCCCAGGGGAAGGTATCAAAAACACGCCGTGATGGAGAATCCACATTAGAAACTGAATTCGTCTTGCAAGTCGAATGAAATACGCATCGTAATCGCGTGCCGGAGATCCGAGTATCGAGTGCTCGCAGAGGTTTGCTCAAGAAAATTTAGAGACTTCTCAAGTACCCGCGAGGGAGTTGAGTATCGAACGATCGCAACGGCTTACTGATCAAAATTTCAGAATCTCCCCAATATGTAGGAGCCGCCACAGCCAATCAAAAATTTATTGACAAATAATCCCACATATTCTGTACATTTTTTAAACAAAAACTTGTAAAACAGAGGGATAAGTGTATCATCTCATAGTTATATGAGAATAGCTATGTACATAGAAAATTGTTTAGACACACGTAGACCTTAAAGTATTTCCCTGGCTTTGATTCTTGCAAGTTGAAAGAGTATAAAATGTTCGGTTGCACCTGAACTTAGCCTTTCCTTACTTGTTTCTTGTTTTGTTCTTACAATGGAATGGACGGGACACAAACAGTTTGTATCTTTCTTACATCCACAATTTACAGAAGGGCATATTTTTTAAATTAAGCGGTATTTTGTTCTGTTCCACAATCAAAGACACAACAGTTCATCAGTTAGAGACCCTAAACCATATCTTATATACTCTTTCCCAGTTCATCAGAAAGAGAGTTTATTAATTATTGTATTACGAAGCGAGATATTTGTCACGTTGTAATGCACATTCTCTTTCCGAAAAAGTCGCCACTACCACAAACTTCAACGTCAAGTCTTAACCCATTATTCCTATGTGTGAGAAAGGGATGAGTGATCACACAGAGACCTCTAGTAGCGCTCTGTGGTAATTAATTTTGATTTACAGAGATCTGTTCTGGATTCTTTGTTTACTTACATTTACTCGTGAATGTTTGTCGTCTCTTTTGGTTTTCAAGGAAATCAATCTCTCCTAACCATTCGCCGGGTCCGCTCAAGTATTCCACTCTTTCAATATATTTATTTTTTACCTACGAAGGAAGTATAAATATATTATTGGTACAAGATAACCTAAATTGATAATTTCCATTCTTTACTGAATTCCATATTTTCGTTGTCACAGTTATATCGCCAGTAAGCACAAAATAAACCGTCGCAGGTTCTCTTCCCTGTTCTATTATTTTTCGTTTCGGGCCAAGAATTATGAAATATGCATACGGTGCCAAGCGAGCTCGTAATTTCTATATTTATTCGAATAAACACAAAATTATTTCTTTTAAATCATAATTTACATACATATATTTACATATGTACAAAAAATGTCATAAACACCTTTAAGTAGAACTTTGTTAACTTTGTTAAATGTGAAAAGGCAATCTATACTGTGAAGATATGTGTATGTATACTAGTCTAAGACTCTCCAACTACAAGATTTCGTCGCGCCGCTCAGTAGTATTTGTAAATATGTGTATTTCGTCATGCTCGAATTAAGCAAATCGAAACGGAATTTCGTTAAGATAACTAGCTCATTGACATAGAAGTACTGTATAAAAGCAACCGGAAGTTCGAAATTTTTCAAATTATGGGAAAGTGGACCTATTCATCTCATTTTATCAATAAAAAACCGTTGATATACGGTTAATTGGAGAAAAATCTCAACATCGAAGATGACGACATCACTTATTCTACAGGAGGTGGTGAAAGAACCCATTTAGCGGTCTGTGGGTCCGAAACCTGGAGCTGTGGGTACTCCAGACAAACCTTCACAAATATAAGATCGCTTCCGCCGAGATTCTTTTCAACATAGAGAAGGGCGGCTACGGCATGAGATTGGTGCAGGATCTGTGGTTAAACCTTCACAAATGTAAGATCATCTCCGCCGAGCTTCTTCTCAACTGTATATATGTATACCACAAGATTGACACCAAGGACAGAGCTCCAAAGACTGGCGGTTACATCCAGCTAACCCCCTGATACGATTTGGGACAAGTCCGCTATTAATCAGATAGGGGAATCTCTACTCAAATTAAATTATTTTACAAAGTAATGTAGTGATAGCTAATCCAGATGAGAAACCTACCTATATACACCCACTTCCAAAAACATCCTTGACATAACGCTCTTCACCGGTACAGGTAGAATTGTAGAGAACTAATGGTGCTAAGCACACCGTCATTCTGGCCATAGGTACATCTACTTCTTCATATGAAGCAAAGATCACAAAGTTAAGAAAAAACCTAGAAACAGAAACTGGGATCTATACAGCAGATACTAATAGGTAAAAGACTTAAACCTTGCAGGTATAACTCATATGAAGAGTCGTGACTTTTGATACAGCTTTTCATCACACTTGCCTTACGATGCGGCTCAAGCACAAAACCAAGCCACTTTGGTGGAACAAGAAACCTGAGATCTTGCAGATGCAGAGTACAGGAGCAGAGTACAGGAGTTTTTCAACTGAGCAAACTGGCAGAATCGAGGACGAATATAAAGATTTTCTTAGAGAATACAAAAAGTGCATGTGCTGGATAAAACAACAATCCTTGACGGACCCCACTCATGGATACAGGCTAGGGTAGTTTTCATACTAAAGGCAGGTAGAAACAACCCAACCTACTCGAAAGAGTGCCTGTTAAGCCTATAAGCCCTCCTGCTGAAAACGTAAGAGGAAATCTTGGCCGTGCACATCAAGATCGCAGCGCCTCCTTGAAGCTTATTCAAAGCGCAGCGTGCATACGCAAACGGCATCTCAGTAGAAACTGCACTCCCTATACTAGTATGTATTTAACACCGAAAGCGCTCTTGAATATAAGAATTTAGACTTGGGGTCTTCCTAAACCTTTGTGAACCATTCTATAACATTTATACACAATCTATTCTACAGTAACCAATCAATAGGTATTGATCCTGCTACATAACGTTTGATCTCTTGAAGGATAAAAGCAAAATGAAACGACGATAGAATGACCAAGGAAGTCTGTAGAGGTACTCGCAGTGGAGTGCAATCTTCGCTCCTAGGCACATTAGTGGTGAATAAACTACTAAAGAACTTACATGGAAAATCCCCTAAGATAGCGGCATATGTATATGACATTGCCATCTTAATCACAAGCCTACCAGATTTACCTACCCTTTAAAATATGAACCGATGAAGATCCGAGGTAAGCATCAATTTTTATTTATTTATTTTATTTTCTAGGTTCTCCACATTTGGTTTATGAGATATGTTATTTAAACTTGTTCCAGATTATTTATAACAAACTACATATCGTCCGATTCCGTCCATCGTCAATACTAATCTCTCTAACAAGTTTTACAGATCGAAAATTGTAAAGCTTTATTTTTATTTAAGCCTTTCAATCACTAAATATATACATATATGCAAATTTTATTTATTTCGTAGGCGACACTGGTACTCCTACCGCGGCAGACGGATTTTCTTTTTTACTAGCGTAGACACCGCTTACGTTAACAGTCGTTTCTTCTTTTCGCTACGTG
Source organism: Bactrocera neohumeralis (assembly GCF_024586455.1). Lineage (NCBI taxonomy): Eukaryota > Metazoa > Arthropoda > Insecta > Diptera > Tephritidae > Bactrocera > Bactrocera neohumeralis. Next base: position 862,434 of record NW_026089622.1, on the reverse strand, counting down.
GCACCAGTTGGAGACTCCAAGCGAAGCCAGGTCCTTCCCCACCTGGTATTTCCAACGAATTGGTTCGCTTCCTCTGCCTCTGCTTCCCCCGGCGTGTAACACGTCGAATACTTTCACAGCTGGAGTGCTTTCATCCATTCGGACGACATGATCTAGCCAGCGCAGCCGCTGTCTCTTTATTCGCTAAACTATGTCAATGTCGACGTATATCCCATACAGCACATCGTTCCTTTGAATGCGATATTCGACGTAGCCAACGCTCAAAGGACCATAAATCTTCCGCAGAACCCTTCTCTCGAAAACTAGTAATGTCAACTCATCAGATGTTGTCATTGTCCATGCCACTACACCATATAGCGGTACGGGAATAATGAATAGAGTTAAGTTTTGGTTTGTCGAGAGAGAACTTTCTATCTCAATGGCCCACTTAATCCGAAGTAGCACCTGTTGCCAAAAGATATTCTGCGTTGGATTTCGTTGCTGACATTGTTGTTGCTGTTTATACCGATTCCAAGATAGACGAAGTTATCCACAACTAAAATTAGTCAAAATACATATATATTTTTGAGCTGCCGAGATGTGCCCTCTTTATTAACACTATTAAGGCATGAACCTTACTGCTATTTGTACTAATTAGTATGTTTACTTATTACTAGTTGATAGTTTGTTTACATATATTATATTGTTTACTTTCATACATTTGCTTTGTTTTAAGATAAGATTGTTTGATATTTTTGTTTACTTAAACTCAAGGTTGTTTTTGTTTTTGTTTGTTTAGAGTATTTTGATAAGATAATTAACTCTCCCATCAGTTAAAATGAAATTTTCTCATTTCAAAACATACAGACCCAATTTTTCACCTGCCTTTTCAATTCCTGCCACAAATGCTCAATTGAGTTGAGGTCTGGAGATTATGGTGAATGGGACAATACACCACATTCTGAAATTATATCATGGTGAAATGTGAATGGGCTTGGTAAATTTAGTTTTTGGGGAATTTTTTCAAAATTTCCTTCAATATATTTAATTAAACCGTTTTGTCCATAATGTCTTCTATGAATACCAGCACATCCAAACATGCAGCAGACATGCATCTCCACACCACCATATTTCACTGTTAGAACAAGATTTTGTTTTTCAAATTCAGTGTTTGGCTCTCTCCACACTGAAGTACGGTCCTCGCTTCGAAAGATATTGTACTTACTCATCTGAGAAGAGTATTTGATCCCAGAATGTGGATTTGTGTGTTTGGCTTTCTCCACACTGAAGTACGGCCGTCGCTCCGAAAGATATTATACTTACTCATCTGAGAAGAGTATTTGATCCCAGAATGTGGATTGCGTAGTGTAGGCGCTTCTTCTAGTTACGTGAAAATATCGACTAATTTTTTCACTTTTTTTACTTTTTAAACATGATGCTCCTTTAAAACGCTCTATGATATTGTGAGTTTCAACATATGACATGCCTTGGTTGTACAGATATAAAATAATTTTTCGCTGAGAAAATAGTAGATTCTTTTTATTTTGAAGACATTTTTATAAGATAAGTGGTAGTTAAAAAATGGATTTAACACGGGAGAATATGTTTACACAAAATAACTTCTCTTAATGATTTAGTTTTGCTAGCTGATGTTTTTTTTTTAATTTGTTGTATTACTTTTATTAAAATTTAGAGTGGAAAAAATGTTTACTTTTCCGATGTGTTAAAATAAACCAGTAAATAAGTCTAAATTCGGATGCAATTTTATACTCTTCCAACTTGCAAAAATTAAAGCCAGAGAAATAATAATTTTAGCTGCAAAACTTCAACTTGAAGATCGGAATGCAAGCAATTTTTTGTATACTATATATCAATTATACACTGCCCTACATATTCGCCATAAGGTTTATGAGAAGAACGAAAATTATTATCTGTAGTATATGGATATATGGGAGTTATTGGCATGCCACAAACTAAAAAAAATGTTTCCTGGGTTTCTTTAAGGTACCTCACATAATCACCTATCATATGGAGTAAAGTCAGCCATATGTTCGAAAGTCGTTAAATTATTTGTATGGGGCCTAGGTCAAGTTTTTGCCCAATTTTATCTATTTTAGGCACAAAGATATACTTCGGGTATTCATAACCCGTCCTAAAGCATCGTAAAATCATAAAATTATACATTTTTACAATGATTTAAAAAAATTGTTGTTGGATTACATACAAAAATGAGTTTACACATTTACAATTTTCAATGCTATGTTTTCGGATCGTTATAACTTATAACTTTATGAGACTATGTGAAATCCCTAACTGTTACGAGTAAAACATGCTCTCTCATTTTCATTGTGATACTCAAATATAGGCCGACATATATGCAGTATAAAGTCACCAGGAAGTTCGAAAATCCTTATATTAGGTATATGTGAGCTCAAGGAAGTGTTGACACATTTAAACCCATTTTTGATACACAGAATCTATATATTATTCTAAGACAAGGCGCTTATTTCCAGAGATCTACAAAACGTACAGAGACAAATAATACATCAAATTAAAGTGTGCGATCTGAAAAAGAGCATATATGTAAGAGAATGAATAATTAAAAATGTTTCTGTCATTTGCTTTCGTTACACACATACCCACATACGCGAAGGCGCAAGTGCGAAATCTAACAACAACAATGTTGTCTGCTCGCATTTTTTATAACATTTGCCAATGATGCCACTGCTGAAAAATATTAACTTGGGTATTTAATAAATTATACAAAACACTAAATTAAACACTTTGAAAATGCATACATACATATATATGTAAATGCTAAAATGCAAAATCATTAATTAATTTACATAAACATTTATTTTGCCAAAATATGTTCGCACAGTTTCATTGCACACTAATTTCGTCAAGTAATTATAGCGCTGCTTTTTCACTAAGTGCTGGTTGACAGCACCCTGATTGTGTTTTGTTGCCAGCTCAGAAAACAGATCAGCTGCAAGCGAGAGAGCAAGAAAAGGGATTCTAATCAAGTTATCTATGACAATACGAGAATGACGAATATTACAAAATACAAATGATTACTTTGGCATGTGCACTGGTACATACATACATATCTCCGCGAAAGTATCGTATGTAAAAAAACGAAACTTTAAAGGAAGAGGTTTTTTTTAAATTACTCAGCTTAGAATGGGAAAATCATATTCAAATTTTTTAGGTTGTATTGTATTAGCTACAGGAACGCCAACTTAATTTTTGTCAGTAATTGCGCATTTTTCTAAAAAAATAAGGATATTTAAACATACGATACTTTCGCAAGCTATGTTTTAGTGAGCTTAGCCGCAAGAAGTATGACATACGATAATTGCAAAAAAAATATTTATTGTACGAAATAAGCTAACAAAGGTAGTGCAATCATTTTATTATTACAGTATATATTTTATTATTTATTTTAATCTTCTTCATCCGTTTCCTCCAAACAGTCCTTTATTAAATTTGAATGTCGAAGGTTTAAGTATTCCTTATGATACTTTTGTGGTATACTATTTTTATTACATAAATTACTTAAGTCTACGAATTTTTTTGTTGATATATTTAATTTACAACTATATAAAGATTCAATGTTTTGGTTAACGTTGAACAAATTAATAAGTTTTTTGTTTGAGTTTTCGAAATACTCATAGCTTAAATCTATTGACAATTGTTCTTTTCTAATAATAGCGATACGTAATTTACTTAAGTTTAAAGTTTTATTTTTAAATAGTGAGTTCGCAAAAAGTTTCCAATTCTTAAAGTCAGTGTGATGTAATTCTATAAATTTCTAATCCGTGTCGGCCATTCACTGGTTGCCCAAACATTGGTTTCTGATAAAAGATTCTACATATAGTGCTGTGTACTGAGTTTACCGGCATCATAGTGTGTCCGGGAAGTATATATGTAGGTAATCTTTATTGTTTTTAGGAAAATAGAAGTATTTAAAAAATATGATATCATTGCTAGCACAGCCTTGTTCTCATTTTGTTCTGAGCAACTATCGCAATAAAGGCTCAGATCATCGGTTTTTTTTCCGACTATCTAGAATAAGAAGATACCTCAAGAGAGCTGAGCATATTTCATTACTGCCCCTCTTGCCATCGATTTCGCCCCACAAAAAACAGTATCCATTTCGGGTCCCACTTTCATACACACTAAAGTTGTAGTAAGCGTATTTGCGTGAATAAAACAGGGTAACATTTTTGGAAAAAGGAGTATGCAAAACCTTTTGCATATCGAAACTAGCGCAAAGAAATTTTTGTCCCATTTTACTTTCCGCTTGTTCTTTGAGAAAAGTAGCTGTACTTTGTTTTTTAATATTTATATGAATTTGAAATTCTTTTGAATTCTGAACTTTTTCTCTATCATCTTTGTTAATATACTTTATATTTTCGCAAATCGTGCATTTGTCCTTTTTTGACAAATGGAAGCCAATTGAAAACTCTGTATTAAAAACATTTCGAAATATTCGGCAAGATACTGTGAACTCATTTAAGCCTTGATCTTCCAAATAAATAAGATACAATTTATATAAATTGGAACTGGAACTGGAACTGAATTCCCTTGGTAAATAGACTTTTTGATTATTTTTACGGCAATAGTGTGATGGTACTGCTGGCAACTTTTTTATGTAAGCTTTGATAAAATCTATTGTACGATGGTCTGTTTTATTATGTGGTGCTTTTTTTCGGCTTTCAAAACTAATAGTTTTCTTTAATGCATGTCTCAAAACCATTTGAGAAATATTTAAAGTTTTCAAAAAAAATTCTGGCAAACTTTAAATATTTTTCCATCCCACAATAGGGAATATTCAAACGTCCAGTTTCGCCTTTGCACACGCTTTGCTTCCTGCCCAGCTCGCCTTTTTTTTAATTTGCTTTCGTTTGATATTTGCATGAAGCCATGTTAGCCGTCTTGTGTTTGACATACCCCAGTAATGTTCGTTAATATTTTGCCGGGAAATGTCTGGCACACTTCGACAATCCTTCTTACATTTGGTATTTATACACGGGTTAGGAAGTACTCTATTGTCATTTTTCTTCTTTTCTTTTCTCACTGGTTTGCGCTTAAGTCCACGTTTTCCAACGCAGCACTCTTCATCATCGTTATCGCTATCACTATATGGGACTGGTGATTTCACAAGCTATGGTGTTTAAAATTTTGTTAGTTTAACTAAATTTTATAGACTGCAATTGATACATTTATACTGTTACATTTACTTACACTTCACATCTATCTAAAAACACTTCATGAGCTAGCTAAACGAAACAATTATAGACATACATACAAATACACACAGAATCACTTCACTTTTGAATAACTCGACAATAATTAAGTGAAACATAGTAAGTAACTACTTACTTTTCCATGGGCAAATTCCATAAAAAATAAATCATTTGTTGATCACAATTGTTTATATTTTGTTCACTATTGTTGTGTTTGAAACTAAATGAAGACTAATTTGGGCTTTCACAGCTTCACTTATCACCAGATAGATCAATGAATATCAAAACGTACACCAAGAATTAACGGCGTAAAGAGGAATTAACGGCAAAATGGAAAGAGCACATAATGAAGATATGAAAATGTTGTTATCTCTCTATATTTTCGTGCGTTTGCAGTAATTCGTTCCACATGCAAAAAAATGTGTATGGACTTACGATAATTTTGCGCGAACAGAAAAATTCACAGATACATACGATAAAATTGAAACTTAGTTTTTATTGGAACTATAGCGTTTTCAGTTATATTATTTTGCAGGATAGTGAGACATAAATTTTCTAACAATTTGGTATTAAAATATCAATTTCGATAAAAAGTAACATACGATACTTTCGCGGAAATGCGACGATATGCATGCGCTAAGGCGCTATCTACGATTTGACATGCGCTCTCTTCTATGTTGCACGAATATGTATGTACGAGCTAAGGAACACTGAGCTTTGACATGCGCACTCTACTTTGTTTTATATTCACACATACATACTTACAAACATATGTATGTATATACATATGTATGGGCGAAGACGCAAGTGCAAAATCTAACAGAAATATTGTTGTCGGCGTTATTTTGATTAGAAGTGTGATTGCGTTAGGTAAGCTTTGAGTCAGTTCAGTTTTCTTCCAAAAGTCAAGGCGGCTATTACCAGCGAATACATACATACTACATCGAATTTCAGTTCAGATTCAGATTAATTATTAAAAATAAAATGCCAAACCAAAGGCGAGTTAGACGAAAAAGGAGTTAAACAGGTCGAAGAGAAGAGGTGAATGTTATAGATAAAAAGGAATTTTTAATTGTTAATGTATGTATATACATATATGAATTGACCTGTTTTATTAGAGCCGTAGTCAGGCAGGATCTATGGCAAGTTATTTCAAAGCTGCCCTAAACTCCGTAGTTCTTCCGGAGTATAGTTCGCTTGGGGGTTTGACTAATATATGTTTACACTGTAAAGCAAAACATTTCGGAAGTGAAAAGGTACCTGTACTTTTCATTGTTTTATATTCGTAATATATGTATATACATACTTATTGTCTTAATATTTGGTTGAAATTGTTACTAGGTAAGAAATGGCTTTACGACATGTTGTCATGGCGGAAAAGTTATACTTCAAGAATTACGTGTAGCTGAGTTTTTGAAAGCTGTGCTAGAAAATGATTAGAGCTCTTGGCGGGGACACTATTTGGAGAATATTCGGCAGCTAAATAGTTCGTTTGCTTTTGCATCATTCGAAGCGAAAATTGCGGAGCCTACAGGGCGCGGACCATATTGCTTCCGAATACATGGATCAATATATCATAGGGTAGGTCCATTGCATGCAGATCATCCTTCAGAATCCTCCTACGCACAGCTCCAATAATTGTAGCATTCGCAATAACAATAAACAAATCTCAAGGGCAGAGTCTAGCAAGATTTGGTGTTTTCCTCAAGGAGGATTGTTTTACGCATGGCCAGCTGTATGTCGCATTGAGTCGAGTACGATCTTCTCAAGATATCAAAGTTAAGACTTACGACCAAAATAAAACTACGAATGTAGTTTTCCATGAAGTACTTGAATAAATTGAGTTTTTATAAAATTTTTTGTTTTTACTTTTTTCATTTTAAATAACGGAGTCCCCCGATTATCGGGGGTTATTACTAGTTACTATTAACTGAAAAGGATGCTCTCTGAATTCTAATTGTATTTCCCATTATAACCGTGCTTAACCTCCAAGGAGACTGATTGTCAGCAAGTTTGATTGATTTAATTTTAGGCGTTTGAGAGATATATACTTTCAAGTATCTTAATTTGTGGATTAGTTATGTCCTTTATAGCTTTTTGGGCAATATTACGATTATTTCGGCGCCACGATTTGATGGTACGGATGGATAGAGGATCCCTATCCTCAGGATTAAAAAATTAATACACGTATACCCTCCTCAGGCTCATAGTTTTAGAGATATTTCTATTTAAAGTTCAAAAATTTGTAAAAGTAATGCTCGTTATTTCACTATGTTTACCCCAATTTTCACACATCTTTCAATTAATATATTTTTAATTACACTGTACACATTATGCACACACTGTATCCAAAATTTACACTAATTGTGTATTTTTTAAGAAACTAAATATACTTTAAAAATTACTTTACTCATTCAAACTTTCAAGAGATATGTGTGCTTACATTTATGACAAATAGCAATGTTGCCATACTTTGTGTTCTGAAAGAAATAATCAAACAATTTCTGTTTCATCTTTAGAGATATTAATGGTTCAAAATGAATACAAAGGAGTTCGACACAAAGGAACTATGAACACCCCGGTGTAGGACTGACCAGGCTTATTTTTTTTTTGAAGCGCGGCCGAAGGCCGCCAGTACAGAAAGTAGTTCGAAACAAAAGAACTATGAACACCCCGGTGTTAGACCGACCATGGTTATTTTTTTTATCTTTATTTATCCAATAACATAAGATAAAAAATCCATTTCTACCATTGCCTCTATATATGTTAAAAAAACAATTTTTTGATTATTTTTTCAAAACGCAATATGTAGCAACACTGGTTTTCGTCATGTCATGTAAAAAAACCAACTATGAGAGTGAATAGCATATAAAATTGTGGAACCTTAAATGCAAATATCTCGAAAACTATAAGTTTGAGGAGGGTATATGTGTAAATTTTTTAATCCTGAGATCTTACTTTTTCCGTTTATACCCTCAAATTACGGCGCCAAAAGAATCGTAATCGTGCCACTTTTTGCTTACCGGAATTCGGTGGGCGTGGCCATTGTCCGATTCCGACATTCCATATCTTTATACCCTGAATATATTAAGTTTGTCACGAAGCTTGTAACACCCAGAAGGAAGCGTCGGAGACCCTATAAAATACATATAGAAATGATCAGTATGTTGAGCTGAATCGATTTAGCTATGCCCGTCTGTCTGTCTGTCCGTCTGTCTGTCTGTCCGTCTGTCTGTATATATACGAACTAGTCCCTCAGGTTTTAAGATCTCGTTTTGAAATTTTGCAAACATCAGTGCTGCTCATTTGTCGGAACTGCCGATATCATACCAGTATAACTGCCATACAAACTGAACAATCGGAATCAAGTTCTTGTATGGAAAAGTTTCACATTTGACAATGTATCTTCACAAAAGTTGCCACAGGTTTATTCCGAAGGAATTGTTTAGATCGGTTAACTATAGCATATAGCTGGCATACAAACTGAATGATTGGAATCAACTACTTGCATGGGAAACGAGTTATTGTTCATAGAAATAATGTAATGTAATTGTTCAGATCGGCTCACTAAACATATCGGCACACTATATACATATATCAAGGGCACACTATATACATATATCACCCTGTGAAGGGTGTATAAGATACGGTGCAGCCGAAGTTAACGTTTTTTCTTGTTTTTTATACTCTCGCAACAATGTTGCTAACGAGAGTATTATAGTTTTGTTCACATAACGGTTGTTTGTAAGTCCTAAAACTAAAAGAGTCAGATATAGGGTTATATATACCAAAGTGATCAGGGCAACGAGTAGAGTCGAAATCCGGATGTCTGTCTGTCCGTCCGTCCGTCTGTCCGTCGGTCCGTGCAAGCTGTAACTTGAGTAAAAATTGAGATATCATGATGAAACTTGGTACACGTATTCCTTGGCTCCATAAGAAGGTTAAGTTCGAAGATGGGCAAAATCGGCCCACTGCCACGCCCACAAAATGGCGGAAACCGAAAACCTATAAAGTGTCATAACTAAGCCATAAATAAAGATATTAAAGTGAAATTTGGCACAAAGGATCGCATTAGGGAGGGGCATATTTGGCTGCAATTGTTTTGGAAAAGTGGGCGTGACCCCGCCCCCTACTAAGTTTTTTGTACATATCTCGGAAACTACTATAGCTATGTCAACCAAAGTCAACAAAGTCGTTTTCTTCAGGTATTTCCATATACAGTTTAAAAATGGAAGAAATCGGATAATAACCACGCTCACCTCCCATACAAAGGTTATGTTCAAAATCACTAAAAGTGCGTTAACCGACTAACAAAAAACGTCAGAAACACTAAATTTTACGGAAGAAGTGGCAGAAGGAAGCTGCACCCAGGCTTTTTTTAAAAATTGAAAATGGGCGTGGCGCCGCCCACTTATGGACCAAGAACCATATCTCAGGAGCTACTAGACCGATTTCAATGAAATTCGGTATATAATATTTTCTTAACACCCTGATGACATGTACGGGTAAAATCGGTTCACAACCACGCCTTCTTCCAATATAAAGCTATTTTGAATTCCATCTGATGCCTTCTCTAAATACGAGTATTCTCTAATACGAGTATAAACATTAGGAACCAATGATGATAGCGGAATAAAACTTTACAAAAATATGTAAATGACGTATTATGAAATCTCGATTATCACTTTATCATGCGAGAGTATAAAATGTTCGGTGACACCCGAACTTAGCCCTTCCTTACTTGTTTTTTTTTTTTGTATTTATTTTTGCTTAATTTAATCGATGCATGTTTTACTAAGATGCTATATGCGATGAAAACTCAACCAAAGGAACAGAATTCATTATAATGAATACATATGTGAAGTGAAAAGTGAAGCAGAAATGATTATAGTAGGAATATAGGGGTTAGACCAACGTCTAGGATTCAACGCCACAATACACAACAAACTCAAAATATCTTCGGGGCTAAAGTTGTGCGCAGAAGCTGCTCTGCAGATTTATAACCATTTCGCCTATCATACATATGTACATCCAAATTTATGATATTTTTCTAAGTGCATACTTCCTGGTTTAAATTAAGTTTACTTACTGGGGGTATTTGCGAAAAAACAGTGAGATGGGCCATTAGATTTACCAAAGATTCTCTTTCTGAATCGCTTCGGAGTTCTCGATACTTATGCAAAATTTTTTTTTCCTACGCTTTGTAAACGAAGGGCTTTAAAAGAAAGAATGCAGTATAATTTTATCAATATATGTACATACATTGTTTGTAAGTATTCCTGTCACTTTTGGGCGGTACAACGGTATCTTTGTTCTTTGATGGTCTATTAAATCGGATAACCATTGTTGGTTAATTAAAGCACTACGAGCCAACTGCTTAAAACGTATAGAAGGTTTCAATTTATCCCTTCCTTTTCCATTTCGAATTTCTTTGTTTGGCATTTTGATTCTGCAAATTCAACTAGAATTTTTAATAATTTTAATCAGCAGTACATAATTAAGCAAAATATCTTCAATTTGTTTAAAAATATGAAAATCCTAATGAAATGACATAATAATTTCTGAGTAATTTTATTTTAAAAAGTCTTATAATCAGGCTTTCTGTGGTTTTCAAGTAGAGTAGTCAGTTAATTTATAATATGAACGAATCTTAACTGATGAAATTTAAAAGTAATTTCTGTGAAATTTTGTTTTGAAAAATTTTGCCATGTCGTTGGAAGCCTTTAATGGCAAGTACTCATATGATCGGCGAATAAAAGGAGTCAAGTGGGAATATCCTAAGATAAAAATACTTTCTGTACCCCATGCGGTTGCTTTTTACTATATTTAAATAACAGATCGTGTTCCAACTAACATCAATTTGTAGTCCTCAAAATTTGTAAAGATCAAAGGAAACAATTTTCAGATGTTGGCGAAACTTTAACATTCATCATTCGACGAAATTCTGTTTGGATTGTAATCATATTTGCTTCGTGTATGCAACATTTATATTAAAATCGACATAATTAAATTAAATAAGATATATAGTATATATGTGGGATTGAAACGATATGGCAGCACAGAAAAGGCAGAAGAATAAGAAGAAGATCAGCAAGACGAGTAAGAAGTGTACGACCTGCGGCAAGATAGAGCTAAATTAATTTTAATATAAATCGTTTTTCCTTTGTATTCTTGAAATCAATAGTTCTGTTTAATAAACCACATTATTAATTTGTTAAATATAATTAATCTTGTCTACATAATTGATCTTGCCCACAAATTTGGGGGCTCAACCTAAAAGTAATATGTGTGTGTAATTGTGTGATAAAGTACGTGAAAATATACGACGAATGTGAAAGAGACCATTAGCGCATTGCATAGATTTATTTTCGAAGACGAAGGTGATAGACGAAATAGACAGAGGCTGCGCGAATTTGAAGGTTTTAATTACGACGAGCATGACGACGAGTATGCGCAAAAGTCCGCATACATTGCATCAAATTTATTTGTAGCAGAATTAATTTCCATTTGCAACTTGCTACAACTGAGCTGCAAACAGGAAAATGTACAGTTGCACATCTTTCGAAATCTACAAAAAGGGAATTTTCTTGGTTGCAACAATAACGAAGAAGACGATAATGACGACGATTGCGAAGGTGAACACAGCGGTGAGGTAGCAGCAGGCAACATAAACGACGATAGAAGCAGAAATTGTGGCGAATTGGCGGACAAGTGTACTATCATCAATATAATCCAATTAGAAAAACAACCAGCACTCATGAAAGAGAAAACGACGATTGCTTCGTATCATTTTTAAACGACGATTATGGCTCCGAAAAAGAGAACACAATAACCCCGAGAAGCAGAAGAGCGCAACCATCACAATTGAACAATACGACAATACGATGGAACAGACAATTTACCAGTTGAAGTTTAGATAAACAAATTCGAGGAGACATCAGCTGTTATGGGATGGGATGATTTTCAAAAGTATGTGTTTGCTAACAAGTCTATTAAAGGTACTGCAAACTTATTTCTGAACAGCGAAAAGGGGAATTGTTTCCTGGGAAAAATTGAAAAGTGCATTGTTGAAAGAATTTCAAACAGCAACGAACAGTGCTACCATACACAAACAATTAAGTGAAAAAAAATAAAAAAGACGAAAACGCACAAGATTATTTTTTTTTAAATGAAAGAAGTCGCATCAAGGGGAAACTTGGAGAATGCTGCTCTTATCCAGTATGTGATCGATGGCATAAGGGTTTTAAGTTTAAACAAAAGCATTTTATACGGCGCTCATGATGTGACGGAATTTAAACAAAACCTGAAAATATACGAAATGGTGCGATCAAAATCAAAATATGAAGAAAAAGAAAAGAACAAGAAAGTAAATAGTGATTTTAACAAAGATATAGTAAATTCAGGAAAACGAAGTATAAATAGATTCTGAAAAACAGTGAATAATGTTGAAGCGATAGTGGACATTCGTTGTTATAATTGTGGTGTAAAAGGCCATAAAAGTATTGATTGTAAAGACAGAGAGAAAGGTGTAAAGTGTTTTGAGTGTAATAACTTTGGCCATATGTCGAAAAATTGTCCAAACAAAAGCATACAAAGTGACAAACGTAATTTACAAATTGTTAAAACAAGTAAAGATATAATGATGAAAGAAGTAGAAATGGCAGATAAGAAGTGGTTAGCTTTGTTTGATACAGGCAGTAAATTTAATGTTGTTACATATAAAGTGTACGAATTATTGAAGAAACCGAAGTTGGTAGTTTTATTTAGTGAGATTTGGACAAAAATCAAATGAGAACAAAGTGAAACCGATTGGACATTTTGAAAAAAATGTAGAAATAGACAATAACATTTTCACGTCGTACCATTAAACAGCATAGACGTTAACATTATTATAGGTGAAGAATTATACTCCCAAGCTGAAGTGCGAATTAATTCAAGTGGTATTTTTGTACAAAAATTAAATACGTGTAATACATTTGAAGAACATGCGCTGATGAAAATTTATAAATGTAAAGAAGATGTAAACGTGGACCCACTTGCTAGTGCTGCTGCAAAGTAAAAAGTTTTTGATTTAATTGAACTATGTATATACGCCTAATAAAACTAAAACAACAAATGTGAAAATGACAATAGTGTTAAAAGACGATACTCCAATTTTTTCTGCACCTAGAAGACTTCCTTTTAGTGAAAGGCAGATAATTGATAGATAAGTTGAACAATTGCTTGAAGATGGAATTGTTGAAACTTCAGAGTCTGAATTCTGCAGTCCAATAGTATTGGCGAAAAAACGCGATGGCACACCCAGGTTGTGTATAGACTACCGACGTATAAACAAAGTAATAATTAAGGACAGATTCCCACTGCCCTTAATTGAAGACCAACTCGATCGACTACAAGGCTCCAAGGTATTTAGCACGATTGATTTAACAAACGGGTTCTTCCACGTTGACGTGTCTGATGCAAGCCGCAAGTATACATCATTTGTAACACATAACGGTCAATTTCAATTTCTTAAGGTTCCATTTGGATTGTGCAACTCTCCCGGCGTTTTTCAGAGGTATGTAAATGCTATATTTCGAGATTTTACAAAAAAGGGAATTGCTCTCTCTTACATCGACGACGTTATAATTCCGGCAACTAACGAAAAAGAAGCGCTAATTCGATTAGAAAAGGTTCTAAACTTGTGCCAGGATTATGGGCTTCAAATTAACAAAAAGTAATGCCAATTTTTACAAAGACAAGTGGAATTTTTGGGCCACGTTATAGAAAATAACCACGTCGCTCCATCAAGTGTAAAAATAGATGCAGTTATAAAGTATCCATTACCAAAAACGTTGAGACAGTTAGATAATTTCCTTGACCTAGCCGGGTACTTTAGAAAGTTCATTCGCAACTTTGCATTAATTGCAAAGCCGCTGAATGATTTGAAAAAGCAAAATATTGTATTTAATATGGGGGATGAACAAATAAAGTCATTTAATACTTTAAAAACCCTTTTAAGTCAAAAACCAGTACTAAGTATATACAATCAGAAGTATGAAACGCAAGTACACACAGACGCATCCATAAATGGTTACGGCGCTGTTTTATTAAAAAAATTTCCAGATGATAGTCAATGGCACCCCGTGTATTATATGAGTAAAAAGACGATGGAAGCTGAGCGAAAATTTTGCTCTTAAAAAGTTTAAAGTTTATTTATTGGGTTTACATTTTACCATTGTAACCGACTGTAATGCGTTTGCTAAAACAATAGATAAAAAAGATTTATGTACGAGAGTAGCTAGGTGGATAATGCTATTGAAAGAGTATGACTATGCTATCGTACACCGTTCTGGTTTAAGTATGAAACACGTATGTAGATGCATTGAGTAGATTTCCGATTTTAACAATTACCATAGATGACGTTACTTTAAAAGTCAAAGATGCGCAAACACAAGATGAGGAACTGCGACTAATTAAAGAAATGTTGCAAGAAAAGGAAAGTTATGAAGATTACTTTATGAAGGGTGACATTTTATATAAATTAGTAAACGACTGCGAGTTATTAGTCATACCCAAATGCATACAAAGAGAAATTATACGACGGGCCCACGAAAAAGGGCATTTCACTTAGCTAAAACTAAAGATATTATATTCAGAGAATTCTATTTTTCCAAACTGAATGAAAAAATTCAAAAGTGTATTTCCAATTGAGTTCAATACATCGTTGCCAATCGCAAAAGAGGAAAACAAGAGGGCGAGTTACATCCACTACATAAAATAGATACTCCATTACATACGTATCACGGCGATTAGAATCTACAAGCAAAATGTATATGAATATTTTTGCAGTAGTTATTCGAGACGAATGTCACGCAGGATGGCCGATGTGTGGGAATGAAACGATATGGCAGCACAGAAAAACCAGAAGAAGAAGATCAGCAAGACGAATAAGAATTGTACGACGTGCGGAAAGATAGAGCTGAATTAATTTTAATATAAATCGTTTTTCCTTTGTATTCTTGAAATCAATAGTTTTATTGAATAAACCACATTATTTATTTGTTAAATATGATTAATCTTGTCTACATAATTGATCTTGCCCAAATACTATAAAATGAATGTCAAGAAGTGATTCTTAATCGACTTCGATTACTGAAGATCGATTTCAAAAAATCGATTATTTTACGAGAAAACTCGATTCTCGAATAGAATCGGAATCGAGCTTACCATCCCTACTGGCAGCCATCGCGTGCACATATAATAACCTCCGCACAATAGCCACAACAAAAAAATGATTTTTTTTCCATGTTATTTGTGTATATGGAAAACAGAAAATTTGAAAGATGCACCTGTTAATATTAATATTAAGAGCTCATCTTTTGAGCGACTTTTTTTCACATTTTCGAAAGTTTTTAGCGTGTTTTTCAGTTGGAAAAAAAAGGCTGCCTCAGAATGACACACCCTAATGTATATATACAAGTACATAAACAAACACATAAAATGCATTATCATCCAAGACAATAGCATTCAACAGACAATACTACAAACATAATTACTAAGGATAAGATGTTTGCATGTGATAATCCGTGTGTTCTAATGGCCTTCACAGACAGCAGCGTTAATCCGGATTAACTGCGTACTTACTCAGATCCAAATTTGTAGGTGACAGACCGCAGCTATTAGAGTTTGTAACTCTCGTAAACAGCTGATAGTCATTTTTTATACTCTCGCAACAATGTTGCTAAGGAGAGTATTATAGTTTTGTTCACATAACGGTTGTTTGTAAGTCCTAAAACTAAAAGAGTCAGATATAGGGTTATATATACCAAAGTGATCAGGGTGACGAGTAGAGTCGAAATCCGGATGTCTGTCTGTCCGTCCGTCTGTCCGTCCGTCCGTGCAAGCTGTAACTTGAGTAAAAATTGAGATATCTTGATGAAACTTGGTACACGTATTCCTTGGCTCCATAAGAAGGTTAAGTTCGAAGATGGGCAAAATCGGCCCACTGCCACGCCCACAAAATGGCGGAAACCGAAAACCTATAAAGTGTCATAACTAAGCCATAAACAAAGATATTAAAGCGAAATTTGAAACAAAGGATCGCATTAGGGAGGGGCATGTTTGGACGTAATTTTTTTGGAAAAGTGGGCGTGGCCCCGCCCCCTACTAAGTTTTTTGTACATATCTCGGAAACTACTATAGCTATGTCAACCAAACTCTACACAGTCGTTTTCTTCAGGCATTTCCATATACAGTTCAAAAATGGAAGAAATCGGATAATAACCACGCCCACCTCCCATACAAAGGTTATGTTGAAAATCACTAAAAGTGCGTTAACCGACTAACAAAAAACGTCAGAAACACTAAATTTTACGGAAGAAATTGCAGAAGGAAGCTGCACCCAGGCTTTTTGAAAAATTGAAAATGGGCGTGGCCTCGCCCACTTATGGACCAAAAACCATATCTCAGGAACTACTAGACCGATTTCAATGAAATTCGGTATATAATATTTTCTTAACACCCTGATGACATGTACGAAATATAGGTGAAATCGGTTCACAACCACGCCTTCTTCCAATATAACGCTATTTTGAATTCCATCTGATGCCTTCTCTGTATAATATATACATACATTAGGAACCAATGATGATAGCGGAATAAAACTTTACAAAAATACGGTATTTGAAAAACATGTAAATGACGGATAATGAAATCTCGATTATCACTTTATCATGCGAGAGTATAAAATGTTCGGTGACACCCGAACTTAGCCCTTCCTTACTTGTTATAATACTGTTAATGGAAATGGACGAAAGATTAACATTGCGGGTTTTAGCCGCCCAATAGTTACAAAACCATTTTTTATTACAAAAACATTTCAACATGTTATATTTAAAACTTCATCATGAAATAATATCATAACATAAAACCTCTAGTTTTAGTATTGAAAATTTGAAAAACAACTGTCAGTGTTGCTTGTTTTTCATTCACAATAGATTAAAATTGGCCATTTTTTACAATGTTGTCAAACAAAATGCAACTACCTTTCTACGGAACAAGCGTGCACCGTGCTTCACCACCCTAATTATCACAGTTATTTAAGATATTTTGAAAAATAGTATCTAAAGGTTCGAAATTTGAAAATAAAATCGGACTGAAATATTTCTCAGCTTTAAAACGATCTTTATTTTTCCCCTCACCAGATTTAAGTTTAAAGTTTGATCTTATAAATTAAATATTAGGAAAAAGTCGAACAGAGAATCGAAACTCATTTCATCAGAGACATGCTTAGTGCTAAAAAACATTTAATATTATTAAAATATCTTCTTCTTCTTAATTGGCGTAGACACCGCTTACGCTTATAGCCGAGTTAACAACAGCGCGCCAGTCGTTTCTTCTTTTTGCTGCGTGGCGCCAATTGGATATTTCAAGCGAAGCCAGGTCCTTCTCCACTTGGTCCTTCCAACGGAGTGGAGGTCTTCCTCTTCCTCTGCTTCCCCCGGCGGGTACTGCGTCGAATACTTTCAGAGCTGGAGTGTTTTCATCCATCCGGACAACATGACCTAGCCAGCGTAGCCGCTGTCTTTTAATTCGCTGAACTATGTCAATGTCGTCATATACGGGTATCACATACAGCTCATCGTTCCATCGAATGCGATATTCGCCGTGGCCAATGCGCAAAGGACCATAAATCTTTCGCAGAATTTTTCTCTCGAAAACTCGCAACGTTGACTCATCAGTTGTTGACATCGTCCAAGCCTCTGCACCATATAGCAGGACGGGAATTATGAGCGACTTATAGAGTTTAGCTTTTGTTCGTCGAGAGAGGTCTTTACTTTTCAATTGCCTACTCAGTCCGAAGTAGCACCTGTTGGCAAGAGCAATCCTGCGTTGGATTTCCAGGCTGACATTATTAGTGGTGTTAATGCTGGTTCCTAAATAGACGAAATTATCTACAACTTCAAAGTTATGACTGTCAACAGTGACGTGAGAGCCAAGTCGCGAGTGCGACGACTGTTTGTTTGATGACATTAAAATATCACACCGATATAAACCGTTTAAAGCCGACTGGGAATTTAGAAATCCCTATATCGGATTTATTGAGGCTAGAAGAATGTTTGGTCTGATTGCATTTATTTTTGACAACTAAACTATGTTCGAAAATATAGTTTTATCCATTGATTATATTCGGCAAAAAGTCTGCTAGAATGAACGAAAATCATTATAATTAGGTAGTAATTCGTCGATCGATTTCACCCATTTTCCCCATCAAACTTAGTAACGAGCGATATGTGTATGTACTTGGTTTAAAGTCAACCGGAAGTTTGAAACTCTTATATTATAATTAATGGAGCTACGGGTATTATTAATTCGATTTTAGGCAAACAGTAACATTGTTTTTAGAAACATTTGCTCTCTGAATTTCATTTTTATCAGTAAAAGAGTGAGCGATATTTTCGACGAAAGTCAGTCATAGGCTCTAGGAATAGCATATGTATTTATTCAGTATTTAGGGCGCTAAAAGTTACAAGTCTTGTAGTCAGTATTTGTGTAAAGTTTTATTCCGATGACTTCGTTGAAGATAGATTAATCAATTGCAAAAGGAACGAAAAGTCACATTTAATGCAGTTATGTGGGAAGTAGGCGCGAACGAATTTTGCCTATTTTAATACTCTTTTTACAGAGTTTAATATAGTTTGTTCATCTAACGGTTCTATGCATCACCTAAAAATAAGCGATATAGATATTTGGTTATACATATATGCACATATAAATGATCATGATGACACCAAAAGTTTAAATCCGGGTGACTGGCTGCCTGTCCGTCCGGCACAATTCCGATTTCTTTGGCGCAGCGATCTGAAGGTACCGTTGGAAATATGAAGTCCTCTTGAATAAAAAATATGTAGGGTTATAGGTACCGCAATCGCTTAGTTTACGAGATATTTGACTTTAAAATTCACAAAATTTTACCATTTCAGCAAGCTATTTCACTAAATTTAACACACTTTATACACATGATTCACTTCATACAAGTATTCATTTAATTAAACTATAAACATTTAAACAAATTGTAGATTAGTAAAAACTGGAGCACCCTAATAAGACAGCTTAATTCACCACAGCCGATGACACTACAACACAACACCAATACAACACACCACACTCGTACGCAACCCAACTCACCACATCTGTACACCAACTCAACCAACAAACGGAATGGACAACGGGAAAGCTCACACAATTTGATCTACACAAGCCGCACATCAACAATCGCTTCATACTTTCTCTTCTACACTGCCTCGCGGATTTCCCACTTTTTGCTTCGAGCATCATCGTTCCGCCTGCGCCAACTTACAGCGATCCAACGCATTCTACCTCGATTCGACGCTATATATTTTCGCAAAACATTGTGCTGTAAACAAAAGATTACTCTAAATAAATTGTACCTTATAAATACGTTACCTTTTTTTCATTTTAAACACTTGAGCGAGTGTGAGTGCATATTGAAATCAGTGATTTGTATTCCCCAATAAATTGGGTCGTTAATTACTTATGGTCCTTCAAGCCATTCCGAATGGCACTATAAGTTTCGTCAAAGAAAACAAAAAATTCTTTAAAATCGTGGTGACAAAATTTTAAAAAGGCACGACAAACCACAAACTAAAACAAAACAGAAACCCGTGCCAGCGGGGAAGTGACAAAAATAATAACTAATAAATGTGCAGACAAAAGGAACATATACAACAAAAGACAAAAAATAAAAAAATAGAGTGGAGCAAAACAAACAACAAAAAAAAATGTTGTGACTCGGGAAAAATATATGCATATAAGTTAACACCAGAAATGTTGCCAATAAACCAATAACTGCCGACGTCAACTATCTCCCAATAGGAAATATTCCAGACGTTTAGTCAGCAGAAACAAACAATTGGGAACAACATCCGCCATGCGCCGCATAAGTGAACGTTAACCAAAAGTGCTGACGCAAGTAGATTTAAGCAATATTGAGAATATGTTTAATTGTAAATTAGTTAGTTGTTATTTTGGATTCAACCAATAAAGGTCGTTTTGTCCATAAAATGTATTTTGTTCGACTTTGTAATCAATAGGTCGTTAACTGGCGCCCGAGCCTAAAATATACGGCACGAGAAGTTTCGGTAAAAATACACCATATGCAGTGCTAAACGGGAAGCAACTCGAAATAGTTATCCGGTACGGGAAGTTTCGGTAAAAAGGCAACATAAGTAATGCTAAATAAGGAACAATCCCAACGAATAATTAAAACCTCAAAAAGGCACAATAAGTAGTGCCAAAGAGAAAGCAGCTGAATTTAAATCCTTACCAACGCTTGAGGAAGGAAGGTGAGCAACTTGGAGCAAGACGGTGATTCAGTAGTATCCAGAGGGAAAAAAGGACCAAATCATCATTGCCAGCCGCCATGAAGCTGATCATAATGTAAGAAATAGGTTAAGACTGTGAAAATTTGTAGAAACCAAAATAAATTAAAAGAGTTCAAAAGTTTAAAAGAGTGAATATATATGTATTTCCATCTAATATCCTTCAAAACAAAAATTGTTTTAAAATTGTGAAAGTTTTTAAAAGAATCAAGTGAATTGTTATATAAAAAGGAAATATATTTTTCTCCTCCTCTCACGAAAATTAGTAAAAGTTAAATTTATATTAAGCAAATTTAACAATAATACAAATAAAATAAGGCTTGTACAGCCTATAAAATATATTTTTAATAACAAAATAACATTAATTATCTCTGCGATTCCGTAGCCAACTCAGGAGTTGACTGGACCCTCTAGAGTATAAATAACCCGTTCCTAGAAAGGATAACATAAATTTTCTGTAAAACAAAATAAATAACATAATCATATAAGGACCTCTCCAAAAATGGCTAACCCAAACAACCTGATTAGGCCATCATTGCTAGGGAATGCTGCTCCCACTGCTACAGCAGGACCCTCGGCTCCGGCTAACCAAATTTCGCCAGAATTGGCAAACATAATTAAAACTATGGTAGCCCAAGCCCTAGAAGCCTAGCCCAACTTAGTTCAAAGTGTCCTTAATAACACAACAAATCCCATAGTAATCGATCAGACAATAGACGTACAATTTCAGAATAACATGAGCGAGATGGATAAAGTACCAGATGTAGTACGCTCATTACGAGAATTTTCAGGAAACGCTTCAGAGTTTAGCTCCTGGAAAAAAAGCGTAGAACGCGTTTTGAGGATATACGAACCCTCAAAAGGCACTCCACGCTATTTAAATGTAAGACGAAACAAAATAACCGGAAAGGCAGATATAGCACTAGAGTCCTATAACACAGCATTGGACTGGACAGCAATCTCTCGCTGTTTAACCACTCATTACGCCGACAAACGGGACATAGGTACGCTAGAATACCAAATGACTTGCCTCATACAAGGTAGACTGACAGTGAACGAATTCTACCAAAAGGTATACGCACATTTATCACTCATATTAAACAAAATAGGCTGCATGGAAGTTGGAGAAGAAGCAGTACAGTTGTTGACAGAAAATTATCGTTCAAAGGCCCTCGATACTTTTTTCAGAGGACTTTCTGGCGATCTACCTAGGCTTCTCGGTATTAAAGAACCAAAAGCTTACCTGAAGCCCTACACCTATGCTTAAAGCTCGAAAACCACAACTTTAGAGCCTACCACGCAAATAATCAATCTTTAAACGCACCGTCAACATCTCGACAACAGAGCTTTACCCAACAAAATTCACGACAACATTTTGCACAACCAAGATTCTCCCAACCACAAAACCAACAAGTTTCACAGACAAAATTCCATCCTGAACTAGCTTATCTACCGCAACCTTTGAGAAATCCTAACCCATACAACTATCAACGCACACAACAAAATTATTACCCACCTAATATCCAAAAATCTATGAACTAGAACCCAAATCAATTTAACCAGCAATATAACCAACAAACTCATACTCCACCAAGATCTCCTTAACCACCTCAACCCATGGACGTAGACGTGAGCCTGCGGACAAACGCGATTAATTATGCAAACAGGCCAAACCCTAAAATTATTGGTGGGCGACCTGTAAGTGCATCCAATAAAAATGAAAGTCAACCAAAAGTGCAAAGAAACTTTCACTTGAATTCAACCCCAGATCCATATAATGAACAGAATTACTAAGATAATCAGTACAATTACGACTATCACGACAACGAATATAATCACGACTATAACTCAACACAGGACGATGGAAATGAACACTCTTTAGACCTGACAGATGTACATTTTTTAGATTAAACAGCTCTTCGTTGCCATATTTCAGATGCAAAACGAAGAGCGGACAAATCTGAAAAATATTGGTTGATACTGGTTCAAACAAGAACTATAATCAATCAAGTTTAGTAAAAAATCCCAAAGAAAATGATAACCCTTTTTATGCAAATTCCGTAGGTGGTAAAATAAAAATTACGCACCACGCACTTCTAAATCTTTTCAATATCAAAGAATTCAATTTAAATTTTTTCCTACTACCAACTCTCACCATTTTTCATGCCATACTAGGAAACGATAGCTTAAAACAACTTTCAGCAATAATCCACACTAAAGATAATTTTATGGTCGTAGCAAACAAACATAAAATCCAACTCCGACAATACACAGCACAGGATATAAACTCAATACAAATACGTGACGAACATATGAATGAATTAGAAAAAATCGAAATTATACGACTTGTACAAAAACACCGGAATTTATTTTCAGACTCGAATGAGAAATTGACGTATACAACAAAAGTAGTAGCCGATATACGTACAAATTCAGATACACCCATTTATTCCAAATCATATCCATATCCTATTAGTCATAAACAGGAAATAGAGAAACAAATAAATAAATTATTAGAAGACGGCATCATCAGACAATCACGATCACCATACAATTCCCCAGTATGGGTCGTCCCGAAGAAAGACGACGCATCAGGTGAAAAAAAATTCAGACTGGTAATCGATTACAGGAAACTGAATAGGGTTACAATTGCAGACAGGTACCCGATACCAGAGATAAATGAGGTACTGTCCCAACTAGGAGAAACCCGAGTATTTTCAGTAATTGATTTAAAAAGTGGCTTCCATCAAATTCCTCTTAAGGAATCTGACGTGGAAAAGACAGCTTTTTCAGTGAACAACGGAAAACATGAGTTCACCAGACTTCCCTTTGGCTTGAAGAACGCCCCTGCCATTTTCCAACGAACGCTAGACGATATTTTTGCATAAAAAATATGTTATGTATATATAGACGACATAATAATATTTACCAAAGACGAAGAAACACATACCCAAAACAATAGTCATAGACAACGAGAAATCTCTAAATTCATCTTCAATACAATTTATGGTGGAAGATCAACTTGGTATTAGAATTTTTAAAACACCTCCTTACGCGAGCAAAGTTAAAGGACAGGTAGAAAATTTCATTCTACCCTATCTGAAATTATGCGTTGTCTTCAAACTGAACATACCCATCGCTCCTTTCAGGAACTCCTAGACCGTTGCACATACGAATATAACTAACCCAAACACTCTGCTACAGGGAAACGACCAATAGAAACATTTTTTGGTAGACGCATTTCAATAGACCCAGAGCAATATGAGAAAGCAAGACAAGAAAATATCATAACTCTTCAGAAAAGACAAGCAAAAGATTTAGAATTTCACAATAAAACACGAAAGCGAACGAAAACCTACTCTCCTGGAGAAATAATATATGTTAGAATAAACAAACGATTAGGATCTAAGCTCACAGCTAGATATAAAAAAGAAGTTGTGAAAGAGGATAAATCCAGTGTAGTAATCACGGAGAAAGGACGAACGGTACACAAAAGCAACATTAAAACCTAGTTTTATTACCCCTTCTTTTTTTCCTTTTTCTTCTTCTTACAGATTTTTCGTAAATCTGGTGTACGCAGACTTCCAAATAACACTGTGGAACATTTTTGGGATTACTGTCTGGGGGGTGAGAAATTCCAAGTCAGGGTGATGGTACTAGGTCAGTATAGTAAAACCCTCAAAGGGTTTGGCGTTCGTATGTGTCAGTTTTTTTTTATGACCTTTTAAATTTTTTCCTTATCTTGATGTTTTTTCGCTTAGTTGTAACATTTTGGCAAAAACGTAGTTTAACATAACTCGCGAACCACTATTATCTATTTTTCCAATCCATTAGACGGTTGTAGCAACTTTTACACACTATATTTGGTACCCAATTTTCGTTGACTATAACATAAGAAAAAATTTAAAAGGTCATAAAAAAAAACTGACACATACGAACGCCAAACCCTTTGAGGTTTTTACTATACTGACCTAGTACCATCACCCTGACTTGGAATTTCTCACCCCCCAGATTAGCTGTTGTACCATTTAACCTACTTAAACCAAGGAGATTTTAAAAATCAATAGATGCACGAGGGACAGTCTGGAAATGGATCGCTGGAAATCCCGACCACGACGACCTAGTAATTCTAGAAAATCAACTTAACAATATAATAGAAAATAACAATAAACAAGTAATAATTAACAAAGTAATTTTTGACAGAATTAACAATATCACCACAATATCAAATAAAATAATAAAAACTTTACAAACGAACGAAGAAATACAACACCACTTGGCTCTTGAAATAAAATATAAATTAAAAGTTATTAAAGAGGAAATAATTAATATAGATTACGCAATGCATTGGGCAAAGGCCGACATCCTAAATTCATATATTTTGTCAAATGATGTACTTAGATTTGATTTCTGGATTTTGAAAATAATAATTTTACATTAAATAATATGGAAGACTCACTAGAACTAGCAAATATAAAAGTCGCCTCAAACAATACAATGTTACTTTGTATAGTCGGAATACCCGTAACAAATGAGGATATTTGCGACTCAATTTTGATAAAACCAATAAAAATAAGGAAAAATATTAATAAAATCGCCTATGAGGGTATAGTTACTTGTAATAATAACAAAGTTTTTGGCGTTAAGAATAAATGTAAGGAACATAATAAACAATCAGCACATCCCATCAGTAGAGAATATCTCACCTGGCATCATACTACTAAATCAGTACAATGGCACAATAGGGATCGACAACCAAAAGATAAATCTTACTGGATCGTATGCAGTACAATATCACAATTCTACAGTTAGCATTGACGAACAAAAATATACATTACAGAACAGCTTTAATCACGAATTTATCTCTTTCAATCATCAGTCTGATATTCGTAGCGGTAATAGTCATCGCATTAGTTCTAAGGGAACTTTTCAAAAGCAAACTGGTAGAACGGTCAAGTTATAACGTAAACATAAACGCGAGTGACCCTAAAGAGTTCACAACATCCGAAACACCACAGTTTCGCCATGCGCTGCATAAGCGAACGTTAACCAAAAGTGCTGACGCAAGTAGATTTAAGCAATATTAAGAATATGTTTAATTGTAAATTAGTTAGTTGTTATGTTGGATTCAACCAATAAAGGTCGTTTTGGCCATAAAATGTATTTTTTTTTCGACTTTGTAATCAATAGGTCGTTAATTTATATGTAAGTAAGCATAAATCAAAAACCTGCCTTGACAAAAACATAAACTTTACAAGCACAAAAAAAACCATAACTCCTGCGCAAAAAAAAGGAAACAAACGGACGCGATCAGTAAAATAAATATATACATATATACAAGTACAAACAAAACAACAGCACAAGGAAGTAGCCAGCTGCAGCATAGGAAGAAAAACAAAACGCAGAAGACATTAGGGCATTAAGCAACATATGCTACATACCTACACCCTGCGAAACATATACCATACGGAGTACCGTGTGAGCGTGTTATGTTTTTTATAATTTAATATATGCAAATACATATGTATGATTAAATTACAGTTTTATCTGATATAAACTTAGAAGGTTGTGTGAAGGAGGTAAACATGTAAATTGTATTCTTAGACTTGAACTAATGAAAAAATCAGTGTCTTCATTCATAAAAATATGCGCCGTATAGCAACAAGTTTTTTTGCTGTTCATGGGATCAGAGTCCCATACTTTTGAATACTGATTCTTATCTAAAATTTAACGAGGGATCGAATGGGAAAGTCAATTTTGAAAAAAAGTTGGTGGAAAAGCACAAAAAATGGGATTTTTGGAAAAAAGTTGTTTTTTTCGGATTTTGAGCGACAACTTTGAATTTTTTTTGCTGTTCATGGGATCAGAGTCCCATATTTTTGAACACTGATTCTTATGTAAAATTGAACAAGAAATCGAATGAAAAAGTCAATTTTGAAAAAAAATTGGGGGAAAAGCACAAAAAACGGGATTTTTAGAAAAACATGTTTTTTTTGGATTTTGAAATTTTTTTTGGATTTTGAAAATATTTTTATCAGAAAGCTGAGATTTTTTTACATAAAATTGGATAACTGCAAAATTTTTTTCACTCAATTTTGAGGTCGTTAAAAGATAAAAGAAATTGTCATTTTTTTGTTTGATCTCAATTTGAATTGCGCGCCAAAAAACAATGGAGCAACTTTGACCACTAAAAAGTTTACAGATATTCTTATTTTGGTCTATATTATGATATTCTAAAGTTTCGTCAAAATTGGAGAACCACGGGTACAAAACCATGTCGCCAATTGATGGAATGGCCCATATGTTCATATGTAGATATATATATATTTATAATCATTTAATAAATATAAATTGAATGCCTACATAAGTATGCTTACCTTCGTGTAGTCTAAACACAATTAACGCTCCAATAAAATAAAAATTCAAGTATTCACTCGTACCAGTATCCGGCAGTACCACTTATACTTAGTCAAGTAATAAGCAGGATTGCTTAAAATTAGTAAGCGAAGGCAAAAATTAAAATTATAACATAAAAAGCAAGAATAACCCAACAGACTTACACACATACATATGTATATGCATATCTACCTGGTCCAAATATATATTTTTTACAAACACACATACTAAAACTCATATTTAATTGCTTATTTACATATAAACATAAGTATATACAGTGGTACCTCGATTCTTGCACATATCGATAAAAATATTTTACATTACTATATATGTACTCAGTACTTGCGACATCCAAAAAATTTGACCTCTATACCTGCGACAAAACCTTGTTGATTTTTGTAACGGTTCCTTATTTCGAATACATTTGTAACTCTTACGCGTGTGCGTTTCGGGAGGTTTAAATCAGTTTTAACTGACGTTTTGTGTAGTGCGGTTTCATAATGGTAAGGAAAAAATTTACGTTGCTAACAATAAAATAAAAAATTAAATTTTCAAAAAAGTCAGTTCCTTTGCCAAACGTTTTCAAGTGCATAGATGAACAATAGCTCGTATTAATAAAAAAGAAGCCATCATAAAGAAGTTCGTGTCGCATGTTGATTCTGGTCCTGGAAAGGGGAAAACGTTTAAACCATCAGAACTTCCAAAAATGGAAAGAGCATTCTTGAAATGGTTTGAAAAACAACGAGCAGAGTACTTACCTATGACGACTGATATGCTCAAGGTAAAAGCCAAATTTTTCCATGCAAAAATACAGGAAACTTGTATTTATTTGTAACTTGTTTGTACGAATGCGTCTGGTAATCATAGAGTAAAATTAAAGGTTTTTGGAAATCACTGAATCCACGCTCACCTAAAAATTTCACGGATTTGTCTGTTGTCTACGAAGGAAGTAAAAGTGCTTTGATGACCCTGGCTTTATTTGAAGAATGGTTTCACAAAACATTTGTTCCAGAGGTGTGTAGATGTTTTGCTTTAAAAAATGTATTTCATTAATTGAAAATTTCTAAAAACTGCAGGTAAAAGAGTTTTTCCGTGGCGAAAATTTTACTCATCGATATTGCTCCCTGTCACCCCAAAGAAGGAGAGTTAAAGAGTACTGATGGTCAATGTGTCCTCCTCCGAGTTGTTGTGCTGTTATACAGCCTATGGACCAGAATGTCATAAGGCTTACGAAAATGAACTACAAAACAAACCTTTTAGATCACATCTTTCGACGAGGAAAATTAGTGGACAAAGCTCTGAAAGGCATCAGCCGGAAGACGCAATATGATTTTTGTCTAATGCATGGAATGCCTTTAATGTGTCTTCAATTCGGTCATCTTTTCAAAAATTGTTTGACATAACAACCGAAAGGGATAATGAAGATGACATCCCTTTTTCAGATTTACGTTTACAGCTTTTACATAAAAAATTCACACCATCTCAAGTTTGCTTCAAGAAGTAGAACCATTGCAAAAAATATCCAATTCTGAAATTGAGCAATGGATTGTTGAACCTACTTTGGAGTCTTTCTTACAAAATGAAATTCACTGTGCCGATAATGATAACTCTACTGAAGGTGTAGAAACAAACGACGTCTTCCTCAAGACGAAGAAAGTTACGTCGGCCGAGACAATATCAGCATTCAATATTTGCTTAGAATGGGCGGAGCAAAACAACGTTTCCTGAAACGATGTAATGATGCTTCAGAGGCTCAGAAACAACGTACTACCGAACAAGAGAGCTTGTACCAACAATTTAAAATTTCCATAATATACATATATGTATGTAACATATTTAACTTAAGGATTTGGGTAAATTTTAGAAAGAATCGGGGTTAAAATGGATATGTGCGGATAGAAGAGGTCTTCCAGATTAGGAAAATATATATATATAGTTGCCGCTGACTTATGGTTTTTGAGATATTTGCATTTAAAGTTCAAAAATTCAACTATTTAAGATGCGTGTTTCTCCCAATTATAATGAATTTTATGGTTATATTATTAACTTTTATATCCACTAACACTTCTTTAATTCGTTTCTAACCATTTATTTTATATTAAACTAGCTGTTTTGAATATACAGTGAAACTTCGATAAGTCGTAACCTCGATAAGCGAAAAACCTTGATATTTCATAGTATTTCTTCGGTCCCTAGATAACTCGTATTTTTCTTGAGACAAAAATTGAAAAATGTGTATCAAAAGCCTCTACAACTAGTATTTTTTTCACAAAAAACCGTACGTGACGAAAACATAGTACGTTTTTTAACTGTTATTATTTTACAGTTTTCATAAGTTTTGCTTTGTTTTCTACAACTAGCGTAGATTAGTATCAATTAGGACGCAAGATGTCAAGTTCTCCTAAGTGCAAAATATTGCCAATTAAAAAAAAAAAAATAATAATTCTTGCCGTAAAAAAATGGTGAAAAAAAGTAGAAATTGCGAAAAGGTTCGGTATTGCGCCATCTACTATCACATCAGTTTTGAAAAAAAGTGATCTGTATTTGGGTTTGCCCTTAAACACCAAACGTAAGCGCCAAAAATTACCAGAATACCCGGAATTAGAAAAGAGAGTACTCACTTGGTTTTTGCAATGCCAAGAATCTAATACTATTCCAGTTGGAGGGCACTTACTAAAAGAAAAAGCAAAGGTGTATGCCGCAAAATTGGGCTTAACACAATTCAACGCAAGTAATGGCTGGTTGGACAATTTAAAGAAGAGAAATAATGTAAGTTTCAAAAAACTTTGCGGTGAAAGCGCGGCCGTTGATGATGAAGTGTGCGTTCAATGGAGAGAAAACATTCAAAAGTTAATAGAGAATTATGAGCCCAAGAATATTTTCAACGCGGATGAAACGGGTCTTTTTTACAAGTGTCTTCCTGATCGCACTTTGTCTTTAAAAGGCCAAAGTTGTCATGGTGGCAAATTGAGCAAGGATCGTCTTACTCTGTCGCTTGCTGCAAATATGGATGGGTCAGAAAAATTTAAACCATTAATGATTGGTAAATCCATGAAACCCAGATGCTTTAAAAACATCAAGACGTTCCCTATGCTTTATCGTGCAAATTTAAAGTCATGGATGACACGTAATTTATTTCTTGAATGGCTACAATTGGTGAACCAACAAATGATAAAACAAAATAAAAAGATTTTATTATTTATTGATAATTGCACCGCCCACACTGCAATGGAACCTTTGAGCAATGTGTAGACTGAATTTCTCCCACCTAACACCACTTCAGTTTTGCAACCACTCGACAAAGGCATAATCAAAAGTTTCAAAACATTGTACCGTAAAGAAGTTGTTGTTAAACTGCTTGAAAGCATCGGGGAAAAAAAGGATTATTCCATTTCGATTTATGATGCAATGAATATTGCTCATAAAGCCTGGACAAATATCAGTAAATCGACTATTAAAAACTGTTTTCGAGCTTGCGGGTTTGTTAAGGATCAAAATGTAGTCGTAATCAGCGAAGATGTACTTCACATAGCAGAGTGGGCTCGTATTCCACAAAATGCAAAAACACGTGTAAACTTTGATGGCTACATTCATGTTGATGATGAGTTGGTGATTACTGGAAGCCTCAATGATGATGAAATTCTGGGTTTCGAAAACATCGACGATGAAAACGATGAAATATTTGAAATTCCCTCAGTTTCCACAAAGGTTGCGAAAGCTTCAATTGAAAATTTGCGTCTTTTTTTCATGGCATCAAATGTTGAAGACACTATGATTAATGACATTGTAAACATTGATAATGCCATAGATAAAATACGCCAAAATAATGTCCGTCAAAAACATATTACGGATTTCTTTTAAAATGAACACTTTTCTTAATTTTTTTGTACAATTTTTCAAAATACATACATAGGTACATATATTGATTGAATAACATATGTACTTTATATTTTGAAATTTAAATATGTACAATCATTTCTTGTTTTTTATGTAAAATTGAAAAAATAAATAAAAAAAACTCTATAATTCGTATATTCTGTATGTTGCCTCTATAAGTTGTATAACTTGATAACTTGAAAAACTCCATAACTCGTATTTAAAATGTGGTCCCTTGCAAATACGAGTTATAAATAATAAATTAAAGTGTAATTGCACTTGTGGGTGCTTTAATAGTGCGGCCGGCGTGGAGGGTAATGAAGCTGATGGAGCCTACACATTACCCACTACTGAACACTTGCCCACTAATAATAATTTTTTGTATGTTACCAACAACAGTAACAATTAGCAAAACCAATTTCCAGCGCTTCCAAGTGTTACATCTAATGAACAAATACTCCCTGCACTAAGCGGCAATTTTGCTACACCTAAACATAGAAACCCAACAAAGAGAGTAAATAGTTCATCACCTTATCCAATGGTAAAGAGAAATTTGTTGAGCGAAATGAATTCGCAAAATCGCTTTGCAATATTTAACGACCTGGAGTTTAACGTTTTAAGAGACCCAAAAGTGATTGCTCCGGCTGAGAACACAGAAGAGAAAAGTACTGAAAATTTGAATGCGAATAAGCACTCAAAAGCAACTTCGCAACAGAGAGCGGCTAAACACCAAAAAGTCGCAGAATATTGTCCACCTATCTTTCTTTATAATATAGATGTGAAGAATTTAATTGATCCAACTCAGGTTGAAATATCCACAAGTGTAATTCAAGGTTATAAATAAATCCAAATATAAAAGTAAACTTCTTATTAAGGATTTGGATATCTATTTACAAATGATGGCGCAACTGAAAGAAAAAAAAGTTGATTCTTATTCAATGACCCCAAAACAATTAAAAGTAGCAAGCGTAATTTTACGAGGGTTACATTACAATATGTCTGCTGATGAAATTAAGCAAGAATTGGACGAAATTTGCCCTTCAACAGTGGCATCCGTAAATAAATTTGTAACGAATTATTCAAAGAAAAAAGGCGTTGATACAGGACTTTTCTTAGTTACTTTGAATCAAGGCTTTGAACTGAAAGATATTGCTAAAATTAAAATTATAGCATATCAAATGGTTACGTGGGAAAAGCCCAAGGTTAACGCAAATACCATTCAATGTCGCAACTGCCAGCAATGAGGACATGCCGCTAAAAACTGCAATAGAGCTTTTCGTTGCATGAAATGTAATGAAAATCATGAAGCAGGAGCCAGTATGATCCAAAAAGATGATGGCTCTCAAGCCTTTTGTGTGAATTGCAATACTTTGGGTCATCCGGCTAATTGGAGGGGATGTCCAGCTTTTAAGCGTTATTCAGAATTTAAAAATAAGAATAATAATTTGTCAAATAATATTAATTTAAAAGCGCAAAATAATGTATATTCTGCTTTAAATAATCATTCCTTTGTATCTAAAGGCAAATCATTTGCTAGCCAATTTTACAATGTAGATAGTAATAATCGATATAGTCAATCACCAAATATGCGTAAGCGTAAATTACTAGAAGACTTTCTTGCTGTCGCTAAACGAATACTTGAACCTGTTACGGATACTATTGAAGACAGGATACAAAAATTCTTGGATAACTGTAATTCTTTATCTAAAGACGATCTCAGAGATCAATGCTGTCAGTTACTATCTGAAGTAAGGACAAAATAACGTTGGCTCTTTGATTAATAAGTTGAGAGTGCTCGAATTGCAATTCTTTCTGGACACTGAAAGTATTGATATTGCTCTTATTCAGGAAACTCATCTTAACTCAGATATTCCCGTTTCTTTAAGACATTTTTCTATATATAGAGATGATGCTAAACAAGGTTTGCTAATTGCGATAAGGAATAACATAACACATAGTAGAATTTATAGTCCTTATGCTCAATTTTCTTCTTTTTTTATTAAAGTTCAGGTTATTATCAATTCAAGGAATTCATCTACAACAAGGTTTCTACAACAAGGTTTGAATGTCCTTGCGAATTTCAATTCAAATTTTTTTGCGTCAATTCTAGGAGGTGATTTTAATGCAAAATGTGTTGATTGGGGTGACTAGCAAACGAATTCTAACGGGCAAGCTTATATGATTGGTTACAAAGCTCGGATCAAAATCTAGTTAGATTTTGCGGTAGAAAACCTTCTTACCCTGGAGGTCAATCGTATCTGGACCATTTTCTTTTGTCTTCACATATAATAGATTTCAATATTAAAAACTTTAAAGTTTTCATAGGTTCCTCCTTTTCTGACCACCTTCCCCTTATTCTTCATATAGAAATTCCAAATGTTGATCTTTTATTTAATTGTGCGAAGTTTATTATTAAAACAGACTGGACATCTTTTGCAAATGATTTCAATCAGGATTTGGCTGAAAGACTTCCTGCAGCAGATATTAATCTTATTAATATTGAAATAGATAACTACATGGAAAAGTTTGTCGAACATTTAGGCATTGTCAAGATTAAAAATTCCTGCATTACAAAGCATATAGAATTTTCTCCTTTTTATAAAAATCAAATTAAGAAATTAATTGCTATTAAGCATATGTGTCAAAAAAAATTTAGAACTTCTCTGGAATACAAATTAATTTCATCTCAAATTTATTATATTAAAGTGCTTCTGCAGGATTCGATTGGTAAGGCGCGAGCAGAGAGGTTCAATAAATTCCTTGAAACTATTACCCAGGACCTCATGCTTTTAGGAAAATTTATAGAGCGGCTAAGATGAAACCGAATGTTTTTTGTGATAAGTTGTTGGTTAATAATGTGGAGATTTGTGAGGATAAGGCAAAGGCTCTAGTGTTCAAATCTTATTACGAAAGTATTTATTCGGAGATAACTCCTAATTGTGCTTCAGTCAGTCGTGTGGAAAAAACCCTGGATGCGCATGATCATATTCTTGGTGGTAATATTGTTGATTTTTCTCCACGTCTTACATCACTTGATCCTCCAACAAATACTAATAAGCTTTTGATAAATAAATATATTTTAAAAGACACAATTATTTCACTGAATTCAAAGCCATCTGCAGAACCAGATGGCATTTCGAATTCTTTAATTAAAAAACTGCCAGAAAATACTATCAAATTTCTACTTATTATATTCAATAATTGCTTAAATAATGGATATTTTCCGTTAAAATGGAAAGTTGTCAAGATAATTCCTTTAAAAAAAATCGTAATTCTGTTGAGGCAAAAGAATTTATACCTATTTCCTTACTATCGAATATTGGTAAGCTACTTGAAAAAATAATTCATTCCAAAATTCATGATTTGCACTCGGAAAAGTTTATTCCGTCTTATCAGTTTGGTTTCCAAAAAGCACATTCTACGCAACATGCACTTTTTAAGTTCTCCAATGATGTATTGGTAAATTTAAGGAATCAACTTTGTACTGTAGCAGTATCATTAGATATCGAAAAAGCATTCGATCGTGTTTATCATAGAGGGCTTATTTTTAAGCTTGTTCAGATTAGTGTTGATCATGGTATTATTAAGATTATATCAAGTTTTTTGTCAGATAGGAAATTTTTTGTGCTTATTAATGATTGTTCCTCGGATTTTGGAGTTTGCAAATGTAGAGTTCCACAAGGCTCTATTCTAGCTCCTTTGCTTTACAATATTTTTATGTTTGATTTTCCACATAGTCACAATAATTCATTAAGTATTTTGTATGCTGATGATTCTTTAGTCTATGCTCATAACAAATTCCCTACCTTGGCATTGCGAATGGTAGAGAATCATCTAGAAAAAATTAATAATTTCTACAAATATTGGGGGGTTAAGATAAATGAGGCCAAAATTGGCAACCTGTCATGTAATAACCGTTTTCATGCCTTATCAATGATAATGAAAAATACAAGTTTAAGCACAAGAACCAAAATTTTGATTTATAAAGTGGCTCTCCGTCCAGTCTTAATGTACGCTTTGCCGATTTGGTTTCATTTTTCGCCTTCTTTGAATGAAAAAAATTGAAATATTTGAACGTAAAATTATAAGATTTTGTTTAAACAAAAACTTCATTATCTTTAAAAAGAGATACTCAAATAAATATATCTATGGCTAAATGAGATAAGCCGCCCCCCCCTAATTCCACTACACGAATACACCACCACCACCAATACACCACACACCCAGAACCTACATTCCACAGGACCCACACATCAACACTACCCACACGCGAGAGGACATCCACACACGCAAACACATACCACACTGGTGAAAAGGGTCAACTAAAAATTTTAAGATCAGTCTCGTTTTGATCTGCAAACCTCAGTATATACAGTAATAAACCTTTTCTTTGCTTACATACATATACTCACCTCTAGAAAATCTTAGGGTGTTGTGTTGCACTTTATTTGCTACTTTCATGGTAATCAGGGTGTTGTGTTAGCATTTAAACTACATATAAATTTTAAATTTTGATGATCGAGATTTTAAAAGACATAAAATAATACAAGTGTTTACGTTATTTAACTGATTATATTGAATTACTTTACATATCTGTTCAATTTTATTGGGATACTAGCTGACCCGGCGAACTTCGCACCGCCTAATTATTGGAGGCATATTTAGTAAGTCACAAAAACACGACACAATACTTTTTTAATTTTATTGAAATTTGCTGCTTTCAGATTTTTAGGAATATTAAAGAATTATAGTATAGATGCACAGCAAAGAGACGTTAACATTTCAAATGACATTTTACCATAGACAATTTTTTTTGAGTGAATACTGACAAATATTTACACTATAACTATCAAACTACATCTGTCTTTTTTTTGACGATGGCCATGGTTAGGAAAAGAAGAAGAACTACATCTGTCATCGAGAAAATAAAGAATTCAAACAACTATAATATAGTTATAGTGAAGCTATATATCCCTCAACTCCTTAAAATGCATTGTCCGTTTTGTAAAAAGTGGATGGAACGGCAGAAAAAAAATAATAACTGTCCAGATTGTATTAAATTATTATTAAGATGCGACGAATGCTACAACATAATCGCTGTTACCTTCAGATTTTGTACCAAGTGTGATAAGAATGTAGAACGAATAATACGCGTGAACAGGGCAAAAGTACAAAAAAATATATTAAAGCAAAAGCTGCTATCTAAACCAAAACACGTTTCTACAATGCCATCTTCATCATCTGAGGAGACATTCTGTGAATTAAATTTATCGGCCGAAGACATACAGGACATTCAAGTTATTGAAGACAGCCAAAAGCCCAACATCAAGAATGTTCTGGTAGATATTGATGTTATTGAATACAGCCAGCAGCTCAACATTGATAATGTTCTGATCGAATCAGATTTGTCCGAGTCGCCTAGTACTTCCACCATATTATCATGTCCTGGCGAGCCAAGTGGTTCCCAAGTAGATGGAGCCAAGTTGATGGAAATAAAGAGTTACTAATACACGTTGACATTAAGGATCCAAATGCACATATTATATACATATTAAGTCATTTATTTATATTTATACACTTCATATACAAAAATTTAAAATTTTCTTGGATGTGCTCGTTTCTGGACTGTGAACATAATAAACAAATCTTTGCTTAAATTAAATACAACACAGTTATGATCATATACAGTTAATTAATATAGTGCTTTCTGGTAGACAATATTTTTAGTTTTTTTTTTTGCGGTGCGTAAATAAATAAGGATGTTGGTTTTCCGACACGCGAACACGCAACGTACATATAATTGACCATATGCGAAACAGGCAAACTTGCAACGATTGGCCTTGCGATTTATTTATGGTCATCGCAAACGCCAGACGCACGGGAAATTGCAACCTCTTAAAATCAAATGGCAAATCCGTTGGAATCATAGGTATTCGTGGGATTAAGACATCCTCTCCTTTATATTTTCCTTTGATTATTTTAGCTTCGATGATGTTATTCATGAGTTTCTTCACAACCAATCTCGTTCCATTGCAAAGTCGAGGTTGATTAATATTACGCAGCATGATGACAACTGACCCTACTATTTTTTAATTTTAAATTATTCTCAAATTATATGGTGGTAGTCCAGGCAAGTCCATTGAATTTAAAAATTCTGTAGGATAGTTGACTACGTCATCGTGGTTTGTGGCCGTGTCAACTGATTTGTACGTAAACAACTCTCCTGGAAGGAAATTCTGAATGGTAGCATTGAGATCATCGACATCTTTGTTTTTTGCTGCCAGTATTGCTCGTTCACTTAGCCAATCGTGGTTATCATATTGTTGTTTAATGTCCGGAAAAACACGCTGAATAAGCTCCTTTTTCGATTCTGTGAAGTGACAGAGATCTGTGGGAAAAGTCATTAATCCGGTCGAGCTGTCAACAGCGACCTTACCATTGCCAATATCCAGCAACTGCTTCGAAAACACAGTCGCAGTTTGATCTTGTTGCAAAAACACTCGCATGTTAGTAGTTAATTGTAGTGTCTTTACGTGCCGCCACAAATTCGATGATTTTAGACATGCGTTTATTTCGTCAGCAACAGTCGATCGAGGAATTACTGGAAGAGTCTGACGAAAATCACCTGACAACAGTATCATAGCTCCACCAAAAATGTTTTGGTTATCCCGTAAATCTTTTAACGTCCTATCTAGTGCCTCCAGCGACCTCTTGTGGGCCATTGTGCATTCGTCCCATATTAGCAATTTGCATACTTGGAGAGTCTTCGCCATAGCGCTATTTTTGGCAATGTTGCAAACTGGCGTTTCGTTGATATGCATGTTTAATGGTAATTTTAAGGCCAGTTCGTCCGCCTTCTAATAAAGTTGCTGCTATTCCAGATGAAGCCAACACCTCATTTTGCGATCGGATCTTTGCTAATAGCAATGAAATTAGGAACGTTTTCCCAGTACCCCCAGGAGAATCAAGAAAGTAAATCCCCCCAGACCCACTGTTTACAGCTTGTGTTAAACGATCGTACGCAATCCTTTGTTCTTCGTTCAATTGCGGAACAGTTGTGCGAACTGCTTCGGTCATAGCTTGAGTATCGTACTGGAGTTCTCTTTGCAACTCATGGTTTAATGCATCTTGCATAGCACGATTGGGTGCTGTCAGGCCCAAACACGACAATACTTTATTTGCCATCAACAAACACATATCTTCTATTATGATCAATGTGTCATTGTAAATCTCTGCCGTTTTCCAATGTAGGATTCAAAGTTTCACAACGCACGCGATGCAACACATCCTCAGACA
Source organism: Bactrocera neohumeralis (assembly GCF_024586455.1). NCBI lineage: Eukaryota > Metazoa > Arthropoda > Insecta > Diptera > Tephritidae > Bactrocera > Bactrocera neohumeralis. The sequence goes on along the minus strand of NW_026089622.1, from coordinate 824,252 downwards.
TGTCATCCCTATATTTCATCCACAAATCATTCGGATTTGAGGGGAAACATGTCGATATTATAATCGCAAACAGTGTGCGAATTTGATGCGGCGATGAAGATATCACGGAATCCTTGAGCGTATCATCCCAATGCGAATCGTTTTCAAGCAACCGTAATAATTAACACGCCTCGCGGTAAGTTGTACACAGATGTCCATCAACTGTTCGCAATTGTTGAAAAGATGTCGGACCAGGAACATTCACCAATAACAATCTAAGATAATAACATTCATAGTTATTAGGATGCACTGTATATATACGGCCAATAGCATCTGTGGCAAATACATTTTCATATCCTTCAAGTGGTGTTCCGTGTTTACGACGCTGAGAAGACTTTGATGATGCGTTCCATGTGTAGTAGCGCGGCATATCAGCATACAGCAAAGTGTGAGCGAATTGATCAGTTGCACAAATTGAGAAGAAACCTGCCAATGTGGTCACAGGTGGACGTGCCGCTCTATCCACAGCGTTGTTTGGGTTGAAATACACTCGTTGTCCATTTTCTAAATGAACTGCCAAATGCAATACAATGGGATGTCTTTCATGAATTGCAAACGAAAATATGCGCCAAATAGCCTCATTGCTGCTTACATAACGACCCATCTGATAGTGAGACACTTCATCATTTGTGTTTGTTACTGCGAACATGGCCATGTCGCTACCTTTGTTAACATATTTACATATGTACTTTATGGATTTCACAGAGTTACAAAATTCCACGTTGATGTGAGCTTCAAAAGTTTTGGACAATGTGGGCGAGAACGGCACAATCCAACGATTGTCTACATGAAAATCTTGTCCTTTTATCTTGACATCTACAGATCGTGCACCGTCCTCAACTGATCGCCGACGATACAATGGGGAACCATCGATTCCCGAGATGGTTTCAGCAAGCAAGTTTCCCGGGTGCCGTTTGGAGCACTTGCCGTCGATCATACAGGGTGAGCTGTTGTTGAAAACTCCGCAAGGTCCATGTATCATGTGTTTAGTTACTATCGTATGCAATTTTGGGTCAACCGTTTCATCAGGAATTTCTGCTGAAATAATGGAATCAATTTCTTCTGGCTTTATTTTGTCAACCAACCAGGCTAATATATGAGCATGTGGCAAACCACGCTTTTGCCACTCAACAGAGTACATCCAACAACGTACTTGGCCATACACACGATGCTTTATAATGAAATTCATTAAAGATTTTAATTTTTGCTTGTAAACTCTGGCTGTGATGTCATGCCTATCAAGTGGTGTTTGGTTGTGTAGCAGTTCTTTTTTTTATTTCAATCCATTGTGGGTTACAGGTGAATGTAATAAATAGGTCTGGACGGCCATACTTTCGAACATAAGACATCGCATCTTGAGCGTACTCGTGCATGTGGCGCGGGCTTCCGATGTAAGTGGCCGGTAAAATTGTCATTCTTCCTACATTATTTACATTGCCGTCAGCATTGATTGCATCGCGAAGATGAATGTACTCTTCAGATCGAAGCTCCTGGTGGTTAAGACGGATGTATGTCAATTTTGTGTGTAAATTTTGACGTACATGTCCACTGCATACTGATGAAAGAGCCGTTGACACATCAAAATGTGATTTACTTCACCTTCACGGATCATGAGTCTGTATGCATAATAATTCATGGCACTGACATTTATATATTGAACATATAAAATATTTTATTTTCTATAATCTAATTACCTGTTGTTGGATTAACCATTTTGATATTAAAATGGTACCCATCTTCTCCCTGCCAGAAAATTAATGGGTATTGTAAAGCATCATAAGTTCTATGCGTTTCATATACACGTTTCAATTCATTGTTCCGGCGACGAAGTACAATATCTCTTGATTGCAAATTCTCTCCAACAACGACAATAGCCACTTCATCTATTGTCGGTAAATTAAACCTCTTTGCATGCTCTCCAGCAGGTGTTTTGTCGGCTCTTATTACAATATTATGGCTGTCTGATGGCATCCGATCCAGTGCCATTTTGAACATCTTCACTAATTCATTATTCTTGTGAAGAAATGTTTGCAGTTGTTGGACAATGGTTCGCTTGACGGTTGGATTATGACCACAACTTGTATCAACTTCCACATCTTGATTGCCCATAAAATAAATTTGCAAAAATTTATGATCTGCATCTGGCACTGGCAGCATTGCCCCTAGTAGGTGATGAATTTGGCCTTGTATCTGTATTTGTTTAAGAACTGGTTAAATTAATTGTGATACAAATACAAATTAGAATTTCACTAAAACAATTATGTTATACTACCTTGAACCCGTCTTGTACTATTTGCGTTGCACCAAACGATGTCATTTGGAAGCAATTATTATATTTTTGGATATTAGCCAAGAAGTGTTTAGACTCACTTTCCATCCCATTAACTAATGAGTGTAACGGTTCAGGTGGTGGAACCAATTGAGGCAATTGTACATTGCCACCAGCACAACATAATCCTGCAGGTTCACTACTGTACTTTAATGCTTTACAATGTTGACAAATGATTGACATTTCTCCAATCGTCACAGATTTGTCGGCACTATAATCAAATTCCGGATCGTAGGAAAATGCTCCTCGTTCGAGGTTTACAGGAGCATTGCGTCTGCGGAATCGATTAAATTCGTTATCCCGTGCTCGCTGCTGTTGTGATCGATGTGCACGAACTTGTTCCATTCTCCCCCTATCCACTGATAGTTATTTACTTTTGAACGTAATTCTCCCATACTTGTACGACTGTTATCATTATCAGCATCTCGCTGGTCATTAATGCGGTTGGAGCGTAAAGTAGCTCGTTGCACATTTACACGACTTCGACGACCTATGTCAGGTCGTTTTCTTTTCCTCGGCATTGTAAGCAGCGAGAAGAAAATCACTTTTAGCAGTATTTCAATATTTCTCCAATTAAATGTTTCTTTTTTTAACATGAGATGACAAAACCAAGGATGTTAAAGTAGGAGCGCAGCAAAAAGTCTCTAAATTTATGGACAAAACAATGTAACGTTCGGATACACGTGCTTTTTCCATGAGATGACAAAACAATGGAACGTTCGGATACACTTATTACTTACTTATTACTTTCTTATTTCTCCAATTAAATGTTTCTTTTTTTTTAACATGAGATGACAAAACCAAGGATGTTAAAGTAGGAGCGCGGCAAAAAGTCTCTAAATGTATGTACAAAACAATGGAACGTTCGGATACACTTATTACTTATCACTTACTTATTTCTCCAATTAAATGTTTTTTTTTTAACATGAGATGACAAAACCAAGGATGTTAAAGTAGGAGCGCAGCAAAAAGTCTCTAAATTTATGGACAAAACAATGTAACGTTCGGATACACGTGCTTTTTACATGAGATGACAAAACAATGGAACGTTCGGATACACTTATTACAGGGCATCTCGACAGGATAGAATTTATAGAATACTAACTCTTATTGCCATTGTCAAATCTGTATGTGGGCATTTGCTATCATGATATAATCATTTGCGCAAAAGCGTAGGGTAGGTAGGTTCGAGATGATGTAGCGTATGCTTTGAGCTCTTGAAAAATTTATTTTATCATTTGCGAAATGTCGTCGGTTGGTAGCTGATGTAGGGCACGTTTTGAGCTCTTGAACTCCTTAAATCTTTTGTGTGGAACATAAAAAAAGGATAAATATCCTTTTTTTACAAATGTATTTCTGGGAAAAATAAGAATTTATATTTTTGGACTACTATATAATAATTGTGGCATAACTTTTATATACCAATTAAAATAATAAATTTAAAATGAGAAATGATATTTTGATTTATGCTTGTATAAGTTTATTAAATTTAAGACTTCCCAACCCAATTTGCATAATATTTCTATAAATTAACAATATTATACTAAATATTAAATGTTATTTTGAAAATGTACTTTATTTTTATAATATAACACAACCGTCTTAACTCGCTCTTCTAATTTTCATATTACCGAAATTAAAATGCCGTCGGCATATGTGGAAATGGAATATGTTGCCTCTTCGAAATTTTCATATAAATGAAAACTGCGCTGTTAAACTGCTGAAGAGACAGCTTCTAGCTTACCATATATGGCAAACTATGTAGTATTCTATATCTAGTAAGCAATGAGCATTGTGGAGTCTGCACAGGCAGAGATGCCCCGTTATTATAATAAAAGTATTTTTGAGAGTTGGTAACACTGTAAGGTTGGCACCATCAAACATGTCAACACATTAATTATATTTATATATTTTGAAATTTTAAATTGAAATTTAAATACACGATGTTATGAGCAAAGTTGATATTATGTTGTCGATTCAAAAGTCTTGTTTTAATGCGTTCTTCAATTCGAGTGGAACTGAGAGTACAAATACCGTCAAATGTTTGACAGCAAGTAAGTGGTCAACTTTTATATGGGAAAATTGTCGTTTTACTCTATCTTAATCGTAATTTTTCCTTATTTGCTCACCGTTTAGACCTACCCTGGACTACGACAAACATTTTAAAACCAAAGTCAGCTCAATCGGCCCAGCCGTTCTCGAGTTTTAATCAGACTAACGAACAACAATTCATTTTTATTTATATAGATAGATAAATAGATGTTTAGAATGTCGATAGTTTTTCTCTATCTTACTTACGTATTCTCCCATTCAATTGAAAATTCCAGAAAATCAAACAGTGTTAGTGAACAGCTGAAAATTTTTCTATGTGTTTATGCGATCTGTTACCTCCGTCTTGCAGGGCGTGAGCTGAGTTTCAAAATATTCGGATATTTTCTGATGTAGATCGCAATCCATCAATATCGCATAATGCACTTTCAATAAATATATCGCGGTCAGTGTACATACATATATTGAGCGTGAAGGAATCCCCACTAAGATAACCGATTTCAATAATTTTATACTTTATCTTGAAATGCCTGTTTGTTTGGTTAATATAGCGTTAAAACTTTATGAGAAATGTGAAATAAACCAGCGGTCACGGTCACTTTTTAATGTATGAATGATGTCAAAAAATCCTTAATTCATACGTTAACTACAACTGAACCTTACCAGAGACTTCTGTTTAAAGTTATGTGTGTTTCTAAGAAAAATGTAAAAAAAACAATAATTCTAAATTATCCATGAAATTCTATACAAAAAATCAGGATATCACAAACGAATCTCATGTAGTATTAATTGCATTGACCCTATAATTTATATACCATACAAAATAATTTATTTCCTTTGTCAAAAAAGTTTTTACTATAAAATAAAAAAAATATATACAGTGGCTCACAGCTTATTTGACCCACCTTACATTTTCAAAAATAAATTATTGAATTTATCCTTCGATTTGGGTTTCAAACTTATTATTGCGAGAGAAATACGGTACAAATTATAAAACAAAAATTATCAATTCCAATTTTTAGGTAAACAAAGTGGTTATAATCGAAAAGTCAACCATGTGCATGCATTAGATAGTGCCTCATTTTATTAAAAATTCAAACAGAAAAATCCTTTTACATTGCGTGTTCCATAACGCAAAACGATGACTGCCAAGTTTTGCGAATCTTTCGATGACTTCTTCGGCGGTGATTTCGATGTCATGATGCCTATGAAGCAACGCTTATCCAACTAGTCTTTCTTGAAGCATGGTCGTCCTAAGCCATGTTTTGATGGGGCGAAGATAAGAGAAAGAACGTTCAGAGCTCGCGTTTGTTACGGGAAGTGTGCAGAATACTCGGAGAAAGGTGTGGATTGTTGGGAATATGTCGACATCACATTTTCTTAATGTTTCCAGTGCAGAAGTCAGAATTTCGCTGCCTTCAATTTTTTGTTGCTGCTGCCAGTGACATTGCCAGTAGCTTAATTCACCTTTGAATTTCAATTTTTGGGACAGAGGTATGTAGACAGAGACCCTGTAGTAATCTTCGCAAGTTTTCACGTCGTAATTTTCGCGTTTCGTTTGTCGACCACATGTCCTCGGTTTCGCTTGGTCAACATCGAGTTTTTCCGTCATTTTCTTGGCTTCTGAATAAATCAATCGGAATATTTCATCAACTTTTCCCCTATTTTTTTCCAACGTGGCAAGAAACGTCCCAATCATTTTTGATGCCTTCGCCAAATAAATTTCTTCCTTTTGAAGAACTACGCTGAGCGAATGGGCGAGCGATAGAATGTCGCTGGGACAGAAGAGCCCGACGATAAATTCGAACTTGCACAAAGCCGATATGAGAATTGTTGCTTTGCCTGCTGTTTCTCTGTTCTTCCACTCACTGGTTTTTGACGGAGCTTCGATGATCAACGGTAACTTCGAAACAAATTGAATGGCAACATCGAGCTTCTCTACCCATCTTGTTTCACACAACTGGACAATTTTTTCACCAAGTATCTTTGCTAATACAGTCACACGTTTTGAAAATGAGTTCTTGAAGAATTTGTCGACTTCTCGTATGGCACTGGCAATGTTTTCGATTAATCGCACTTTCACTGACTTTGAAATACTGTCGTTGAGTTTGTGCAAGAAACACGGAGTCATGACAGCATTTTTTGCTTCTTTCTGAATTACGTTGTCTGCTCCGATATCTGACAGCATGGCCGCACATCCATCAGTCCCTATCGAAGCGCATTTCTCCATTCGGAGATTCATTTTCTTCATGTTTCTAAGAACAATCCCCTCGATGGCAGATCCACTTAGAGACAATTTTTCATCGGATCGGTCATTTTTTCCAGCAGTCCTGTAAGGCATTAATCCATCTTTATCCTCGTTTTCTTCTGATTCGGTGCCCTCCGCGAGAGTATTCTTCGAAAGTTGACCGAATGCGTCCAAAAAAGATACAAAGTCTTCTCGTATGCATGCTTCGCCGGAAGAAAATTCGACGTATCTGAGTACAACGCTAATCGTAACGAGAAACATTATTATTCTGTAAATTTCTGTTTATAGGTCGCTCTTGAAGATCTGCTCCCAAAGTGATGCTCCAGAGTTGTGTCACCTGAATCTAAGCAAAGCCCTGAAATTCCCTTCGTTTTGCACGGGTGTTTTATTTTTTCGAATATCTCCGTCATCCCTATGCCAACGAAGGGGGATGTTCTGCTTTCCGCAAAAAATTACCGTTTTCACAATGGGAATGAGTCGTTTTCTGTTCTCTTGCGTTTTTGTGAGAATGAATTTCTAACACACTCTTGATCCCAACCAAATTTTTGAAATCAGTCCAACGGCTGCCTGACAAGTACCCCAAGCGGAGTATTTCCCCGATAACCTCCTTGATTTCGAGGCATAAACCATATACAATATTTGCAGAATAGCCCTTTTCCCACCACCTCTCGACGAAAATGGGAAAGTGTAATTTTTTGGAGGAGTCCAAGGATTTTCAAGCAAAATTTTTTGCACGTGATCGTCAATTTTTTGTCCCACCTAATTACCAACATCATTGGAAATGTTTACAGCAATGGTAGAAACTTGCGCAATGTCGGAGTTTTTAGACGAAGACGGTGTTTCGCTGCCCGAAGGCACGAGGAACCTCGTTTTCTTCTCGATGTACTGTCACAAAATCTTCATCTAGTTTTCTTTATTTCGCAGGTGCAAAGTAGGCCGAGATGGACTTTTGATGTCCTCATTTGAGTGAAGGCTGACATCACCGCCATCATAGAAATGCGATGGACGGGACAAGAACTGAGACGAGTAGGTCCTTGTGGCATTTACTACAGTGGCCATATAAAGAAGCGCAAGTTTGGTGTGGGATTCGTGGTGGGAGAGAGACTCCGTCGCCGAGTACTATCATTCACTCCGGTGAATGAACGTCTAGCCACAATCCGCATCAAAGCGAGGTTTTTCAACATATCGCTTATTTGCGCCCACGCCCCAATAGAAGAGAAGGACGATGTGACCAAAGATGCCTTTTATGAGTGCTTGGAGCGCACTTATGAGAGTTGCCCCCGCCACGATGACAAAATCGTGCTTGGCGACTTTAACGCCAGGGTGGGCAAAGAAGGTATCTTTGATACTACTTTCGGTGAATTCAGCCTTCACGAGGTAACATCCCCAAATGGGTGGAGGCTGATTGACTTCGCCGGGGCCCGAAATATGGTTATCTGTGGTACTAGATTCCAGCATAAGAAGATTCATGAAGCTATCTGGCTGTCTCCGGATCGAAAAACTACCAACCAGATCGATCATGTTGCGATAGATGGAAGACACGTCTCCAGTGTTGTAGATGTGCGTACGCTCCGAGGTCCTAACATCAACTCGGACCACTATCTTGTTGCAGCCAAGACTCGCACCCGCCTCTGTGCAGCAAAAAACGCACGCCAACAAACACAAGGAAGGTTCGACGTCGAGAAGCTGCAATCACAACAGACAGCAAAACGATTTTCTACTCGGCTTGCACTCCTGCTCTCTGAGAGCACTCGTCAACATCTCGGTATAAGAGAACTGTGGAACGGCATTTAAAACTCCTTACATACAAATGCAACCGAAACCATTCGGAAAGTGCAAAAGAACAGCTGGTACGACAAGGAGTGCCGTGTCGCAGCGGAGAGAAAACAGACCGCCTACCTCGCAACGTTACGATCGACCACAACACGAGCGGAATGGGATAGATACCGAGAGTTGAAGAGGGAAGCCAGACGCATTTGCAGACAGAAAAAGAAATAGGCCGAAACGCGTGAGTACGAAGAGCTTGATGAGCTGGCCGACAGGGGTAATGCTTCTATTCTAATTATACGAAAAAATGCGACGGCTTACAGAAGGTTTCACGACCGGAGCATACTCTTGTAGAACCCCAAAAGTGATCTAGTGGCCGATGCCCAGAGCATACTTAAATTATGGAGGGAACACTTCTCCACCCTGCTGAATGGCAACGAACACACAACGCCAGGAGAAGGCGAACCCGATTCCCTAATCGACGACGATGGAGAAGACGTTGCATTGCCCGACCATGAAGAAGTTCGAATAGCAATTACCCGCCTGAAGAACAACAAAGCGGCAAGGGCCGATGGATTGCTGGCCGAGGCATTCCAACACGGCGGCGAAAAACTGATAAGGAGCATGCATTCTTTGTAAAATATGGTCGGACGAAAGCATGCTCAACGATTGGAATTTAAGTGTGCTATGCCCAATCCATAAAGCAGGTGACCCCACAATCTGCGCCAACTGCCGTGGGATTAGCCTCCTCAACATCGCATATAAGGTTCTATCGAGCGTATTGTGTGAAAGATTAAAGTCCGCCATCAACAAACTGATTGGACCTTATCAGTATGGCTTTAGACCTGGAAAATCAACAACCGACCAGATTTTCACTACTCGCCAAATCTTGGAAAAGATCCGTGAAAGAAGAATCGACACACACCACCTCTTCGACGATTTCAAAGCTACTTTCGACATCACGAAAAGGAGCTGTCTTTATGCCGCGATGTCTGAATTTAGTATCCCCGCAAAACTAATACGGCAGTGTAAGCTGACGTTGAGCAACACCAAAAGCTCCGTCAGAATCGGGAAGGACTTCTCCGAGCCCTTCGATACCAAACGAGGTTTCAGACAAGGTATGATATTGATATCATCGGCCTCAACACCCGCGCCGTTAGTTCTGCTTTCTCCAGGCTGGACAAGGAAGCACAGAAAATGGGTGTGGCAGTGAACGAGGGCAAGACGAAATACCTCCTGTCATCAAACAAACAGTCGTCGGAGGTAACAGATTGCACAAGTACATTCAAACATTTTCAGCTGTTCTCTTTACAGTCGGAGGTAACAGATTGCACAAGTACATTCAAACATTTTCAGCTGTTCACTAACACTTTTGCATTTTCTGGAATTTTCAATTGAATGGGAGAATACGCTAACAAAAGAATTTGTTACCCGTAACATACTGTGAAGAGATTTGCTAACAAATGTATGTATTCTGCTAGAACAAGGCAGGGGAAACGGTCAAAATTCTAAAATTAAAATTCTGAAGTCGAAATTCCGGAATCAAAATTCTGGGTCGACAAAATTCTGGAAATCGGAATTCCGCAATTCCTTCGCGTTTTTTGGCTGCATTTCAAAATTCTGGTTTTTCATAATTCCGGAATTTACGTTTTCCAGAATTAATTCTGGAAATTTTTTCCCCAAAATTTGAGCCAAATCGTGTATCTTATATAAATTTGCTTATACATACATAATAATATAACATAAACAAAACATAATCTCCAAAATAATTCCAAAATTCAAACATGTTTATCGGAAATACAAAAAACAACATTATTAACAAATAAAGATCAAATAGATACTACATTAATGGATCATGAGAATGTTCATTTTTTTTTTTCGTATAACATGTTCCCAGCCATCGAATTGTGTGACAATACGCACGGTACATTTGTTTTTAATTCGTTCAGAACAAGTCCAGTTAAATGTTTTCTTATTTTTTCGTTCTAAATACATAGAGGAAGTAGCCGTCGACGTTTAACATGTCTTTTCCTTTATTTTGACTTCACCACAGTTATATTTTCCATCATTTCACAAAAATATTTAGCACGTTTTTATTAATGAAATTGCAGTAACACATTGCTTAGTCAGTACATATATGTATATGTAGGTACATAGTAAACTAAATCATTATGGTAGTACAAAAAAGTAAATGAAGAACAACAAACAAAGCAATAACAATAACAAATACAATCATGCAATTGTAAAAAACTACTTACTAGGCAATAAAACATATGATTACAGAATGGCAAAATTCTGCGCACTTGTTTTGTTATCAACACGCATTTTTAATCATTAATTACAGAATTTTGCCATTCAGAATTTTGCAATTTAGAATTTCGTTATCCAGAATTTTCAGAATATTGACTTCCATAACTTTGATTTCCGGTGTTCCGACTTCCGGAATTATTTTTTTTTTTTTTTTTTGCAATATCTTTTTTTTATTTATTGAATCTGCTTTTTGTTTTAAAAGCCTAACAATAAGTTTTAAAATCTTTGTCAAATCTTTCCTATCCAACCGTAAATTAAGTGTTATCATATCCAATGTTTCATCCTCTGTTCTACCATTAGATAATGGTACCCCACAAGGGTCACCGCTCTCGGTGATCCTATTTACTATTGCATTTGATGAAATCAGTACCATTCTATCAGATTTTGTTACTATCCGGCATCAGATTTATGCTGATGATTTAATTTTATTCTCAAAAACTTCAAATTTGACTTCAGTAACAATTACTTTCTCTGAAATATTGCGTCTTTCTCGTTGGTCCTCTACTTCAGGCACATCAATATCTTTTCCTAAATCGAAACTTTTTCATATTTGTAAAAAACATCAATGTACTATCCCAACGCTCACATTTGATAATACAAACATTTTGTGTACAGATAGTATTAAGTTCCTTGGTATTGTATTAGACTCTAAGTATACATTTAAGAAACATTGTCATTGTCATGTAAGCGCTCACTCATCGGCTCGGCTTTACTGGTCAACGTCACTAAAGCCCTCATCTCATCTGTAATTAATTATGGCTTGGAAATTTATGGACATCATTCTAAGAATCATCTAAAGATGCTTGCTGCGCCCTATCATTCTTCAGTTCGTTGTTCTCTTCGAGTGTTTCCAACATCGCCAATGTAAAAACATACTGACGGAAGCTGGCCTACCTTTTAAAAGATGCAGTGGAAGATAGCTAAATAAGCTTTATTCAAAACTCATACTCAGCACGAACTTTACTATAAAAAAGGACTTTCAATCATCACTTTGCAGAAAGAGGTCTCCTAAAATACCGTCTTCTATTTTTAAAATATATAAATATATTCCACCGTGGAAAGTAAATGAATCTTCTTTCATTAGTGATCTTACTTTTCTTCGCAAATCCATCACTCCAAGCACTGTGTATAAATCTCGATTTTTGGAATTATCTGCGCACTTCAAATCTTTTGGTTGGCAGTTTATATATACTGATGGCTCCAAATCGTCGCATACATCTTTTGCTGTAGTTGATGATAACCAACAAAGAATATCGTATGGTTTATTATTTCCATTTTGTTCAATTTTTACCGCTGAAGCTACGGGTATTCTCAAAGCTGTCCAGTATGCCCAACAAAACCTTGGTAAATTCATCATCTGTACAGATAGTCTATCGTGTTTTCAAGCTTTAAAAAACCGCAGTAACTACAATGACGTCATTATTGGCATTAGATCGCTGTTGTTTTCGTTAGCACATAGACTAAAAATAATGTGGATACCCGGTCACTCTGGAATCATTGGAAATACTTTGGCGGACTCGGTGGCTAAGGAGGTGTGCATCACTCCAACAACTACATCTGCCTTGTTTGTTAAGAGTGATATAAAACGGCTTATTATTCAACAAAGATCCACTAAATTGGCGCTTGATTGGATGAATTACAGACACCACTACTCTAAAATAAATTCAAATCGTATCAAACCATCCTTTCCGTCATCGCTTTCATCTAATTATATCATTCCATATATCAGACTTCACATACTCACATACTAAATGGCACTCAGATCAACCAATGCCCATTTTGTGATTCAGATTTAAATCTATTGCATCTTCTGCAACATTGGCCAGCACTTCAAACTCATAGACTGTCAAACTTCAATAATACTGATCCAATAATTTTATTGATGGATCCCTCAAGCAACAACATTTCGAAAATCTACAACTTTTTGAAAGACAGCGACCTTCTTCGACGCATATAACATAACCAGTCGGCCGATAGCCCATGATGCTAGTGCTGCGTATTTTCTTAAGTTTGTATAATAATTGTATTATTATGTAAGCTTTTATAAAATAAAAATAAAATAAAAAAAAGTTTTAAAATCTTAAATCTATTTAAAAACTAGACAAGCTCAAGCAAGTGTTTGAGCTGTTTTGGTGATACGTTGCTCCTTAGTACGCAGGCATATCTCTTCTTTTAAGTCGTGTTTGATCGCAGGAATGTACCAAAGCATTAGCCAAAGGGTTTGGGTGATCTCGGAGTTTAGATATATATTTAATTCTGCTGTCTTCTACTTCTTTCTTTACCATAGAAATACCAAGGTCTTTATGGATATTTTCATTACGCATGTACCACGGTGAACACGTGATTTTTCTAAGCATTTTTGATTGGAACCTTTGTATTATATCAATATTAGTTGCACAGGTCATACCCCACAGTTGAATGCCATACATCCAAATCGGCTTTATGGCCGCATTATATAAAAGCACTTTGTTGTCTAGGCTAAGTTTTGAGTTTTTATTTAAAAGCCAATTTAAATTTGCAGCTCTTATCTTCATGCAAGTTATTTTACTAGATATGTGTTTTCTCCACGTAAGTCTTCTATCTAGGTGAATACCAAGATAAGTTTACTGCCGGACACATTTTAGGTCTTAGTGAAAACGTAACATGCTTGCATTTTTGTTCATTTGCATTTATACGCCAGTTGGCTAGCCATTCTTCGACAGACCTTAAGTGCTCGGCTAATATTCTTGATGCTATTATGTGGCATTTGTTACGGCTCACTAAAGCTGTGTCATCCGCAAAAGTTGAGGTCAATATATTATTAGCTGTAGGAAGATCTGCAGTATAAATGATGTATAGAGTTGGGCCTAAAACACTACCCTGGGGTACACCAGCCCTTATCTGTCGTTCGTCAGATATGAAATCTCCCACTTTTACCATAAATTGTCTATTTTTTAAATAAGACTCCAATGTCTTATACAATTCTAAAGGTAGAATGTTTTTAATCTTATACAAAAGGCCTTCATGCCACACCTTATCAAACGCCTGAGCCACGTCTAGAAATAAAGCTGAACAGTACTCTCTTTGCTCAAATGCTTTTCTTATTTCGTTAGTAATTCTATTTACTTGCTCTATCGTGCTATGTTTTTCACGAAACCCGAATTGGTGCGTTGGTATTATATTATTTTCGTGGAGGAAAGGAGACATCTTTGATAGTAACACTTTTTCAAATATTTTAGAAAGACAGGGTAGAAGACTGATTGGTCTGTATGAAGACGGCTGTGTTAAGTCTTTCCCAGGTTTATCTATCAAGATAATCTGCGACTTTTTCCATGAAATAGGATAGTATCCGAGATTAAGAATTGCATTGAAGAGCGAAGAGAGCACTTCTACAGCAATATTTGGTAACTCAATTAGCATTTTTGGGGTAATATTGTCATGTCCTGGTGACTTTTTTGGTTTAAGTTCTTTTATTATTCTAATAATTTCAGTAGGTGAAGTCTTAAAAGACTCGAGTGACTCGTTAACTGAGTTGGGTAAGCTGGACAACTCGAAGTTGTTCTTTGGGCAATTTGGTTGAAATACCTTTTCTAGGTAATTTGCAAAACAATTAGCCTTTTCCTCGTCACTTCGAGCCCAATTTCCGCCTATGTCTCGTATAGGCATGTTGGAGTTAGTTGGTGGCTTCAGGGACTTTTGGGCTTTCCAAAGAGAATTTTGCTTGCTTGAATTTGGACTCAGCTTCTTTATATACATTTCGGTATTGGATTCTTCCTCACGTTTAAGCGCTTTTTTTAGTTTACGTGCAGCTGATTTCAATTGAAGCTGAGTGGAAGGGGAGCGACTTATCTGCCATTCACGCCTTGCACGCCTTTTTTCGTTTACAAGCTTTTCTATTTCTCTGTTAGTAATTTTTCTGGCACCAAGCGGCTTATAGTTTTTGTTTGGTGTTGCTAAGACAGCTGCTTTAGTTATTATATCATTGAGTTCTTCTATGCTTTCGTCGATATCTCTACCTGTATTTATTTTGTACTCAACATTAATGTGGCTACTCACGTATTTTTTATATTTTAGCCAATTCGTTTTATAAGAAGTCAAACCTACTTTTGGATTAACGAATATAGGTTGTTCACATAACTTTATTAGTACAGGAGAGTGATCAGAAGATAGATCAGTACTTGTATCAGCTGTTATAAGCGATTTATCTATATTTTTGATTACAGCAAAATCAATTAAATCTGGTATTTTTTTACGATCACTAGGCCAATATGTCGGCTTACCAGGAGATATTATGTCAAGGTTATTGTGCCTATTTATAATAGTGTGATACAGCTGTCGTCCTTTCGGATTAATTAGCCGTGAGCCCCAATACGTGTGCTTTGCATTGTAATCTCCACCTGCTATAAATCTATGGCCTAGTGTTCCAAAAAAGTCTTTGAATTGGATGTCTGTAATTTTAAACCGAGGCGGGCAGTATATGGCCGTCAGATTTAAGTCCCCGCAGCGATTTTTAATAGTTATTGTTGTAGCTTGTAATTGCGCGGTGGCATAAGATTCTGATGTGTGGTGATTTAACCGTTTTCTAACCAACACTGCTGTTCCTCCATGTGCCTTTCCATCTGGGTGGTTTGTAACATAGAGTCTAAATCCCGGTATAAAGAAATTGTTTTTGTTCGTAAGATGAGTTTCTGACAATAGCATTACATCGATACTTTTTTCATCCAGAAATCTAATGAGTTCCAATTTATGTTGGTTAACACCGTTAGCATTCCATAAACAAATGTTCAATACACTCATTTTTTACTTAAAAAAGTTTGCAACATTTGGTTTTGTGATTTGATTACCTCTTGAATCATATTTTGCATTGAAGCCATAAATTGTGTCATACATTGGGTGAGGTTTAAAATCATAGTTTCAACGCTTCCATTTGGTTGGTTTTGGGGCAATTGCATTTGTGTAGTATTGCCTTTCACCACGTTTGCATAACTCCCTTGTGTAGCATTGTCCTTAAGATTTACTGGTTTTGAAATTTGGACGGGGATTTTAATATTTTCATTAGATGGAATATTCATCATTTGGTTACGACGTGCTTGGATGCCCTGTGACAACTTCGATTTTAAATCTTTGTATACAGGGCAACCCCTGTAGTTAGCAGTGTGATTTCCTCCACAATTGCTGCATTTTTTATTTAAATCCTCTTTTTTAAGAGTACATTTTGAAGTTGGATGTAGATCACCACATACTACACATACACTTCGTAGAGTGCAATATGCTTTCGTGTGTCCATACTCTTGGCAGTTTGTACATTGTACTGGACCATTTCTCTTGTGTGGTTCCTCAACGGTGATTCTGCGATGGAGAAGATATTTTAAATTGTAAATCGGGTGTATTTCATTTTTCTTTAATTTGTTGGAATCTGGCATCAATTCTATTTTGAACATTGGTTGTGGGACTTTGTTCTTGTTAAAAATATTTACTACTGATTTAATGCTAAAACCACCTTCTTCTAGTGCTTCTCTAACATCGTTAGAGTCTACCGAAGACTCTATACCTTTTATGACAACAACTAGGCCTTTTGAGCTCTTCAGTTGGTAAGAGTAGTAATTCTTGTTATCATTTGATAGGAATTTTACAATTTCCATGAAACTTTTTTCAGTGTATGTTTGAATTTTTGTTTCATCTATGTTACCTTTTTTCAAAGGCACAATGTGGAAATTGTTTGTGCCTATTATATTGCTCATTTTTGAAACAAGCGCATTTGAGCTACGCTCACGCAAATAGATTGGAGGGGGTTTGGCATTCACGACCGTGGTGGTACCCTTTGCTTCGTCGTTAGGCCCTTTGCTTAATAAGGCAAATCTGTTGCCAATAAGAATTTCTGGCTTTTTGGTGTTTGGCGTGTTTGCTTGAAATTTTTTGGTATTGACCGCTGTTTTAATAGGACTCAATTTCCTTTTTACATTAATGTAGCGATCAATACCAGTCTGAACTGATGGCCCTTTTTTGCTTGGTACATTCTCACCTTGCATTTTATTTTCCTTCGCTGTCCGGGTGCTTGCTGGCTGCATAGTGGCTGCTGTCAGTGGTTTTGTTGTTGCCCGATTGCTGTTTACTGCTGCTTCTGCTGACTGCGCTTGCTTAGTCTCTCTTTCGTCTGATCGATGCGATGACTCATCATCGCCGTTACATTTGTTTTTGCCAGGAGTTGCTTTTGTTGGCTCGACAAAACTGAAGTAGGCATGTAAGGAATGCCTACGGTTTTGCGGTTGAGGCTGCGAAGCACTCATAATTGTTTGTTTTTTTGTTTTGTTTTTATATATTTGTTTTGTGCACTATTTGTTAATGTTTATTATTAAAAGTTTGTGTGCACTGTTTTTTTTATTTGTTTGTTTGTTTTTATTTATTATTTTTGTTTGCTTACTTTTTGCAAAAATTAGGAATTATGAATGCAGAATTTCCAAAAAAAGCAGAATTTTGACCCCAACCCACAAGGCAGCATGCGATATTTGCTATTGGTTAGAGCGAGATAACCATTGAACATTAAATAACTATGTATGTGTTACTTTTTTCCCACTCTCTGAACAAAAGAATCAAATATTTTAACGAATGCAAAAGTGAAAAATAACAAGTCGCTTACACGTTTGCTAACAGCTACCCGTGTTGCAGGGTTGTAACTAAAATAAAGTAATTAAAATAAAGCTTTATTTACAACAAATATTAAAAAAATTAATATACAGAAACGGGTAATTGTTCAGCAGAGCGGCTTTTCCGAAAAAGTGCACCAATTTTCACGGGAAATGTCTTAAAAAATTCGTTGTTAATTCCGATTCACGAATATGTATGGCGCGTTATCTATTTTTATGTTTTTTTTTAATAAAAACAAAAAGATACATATAATATGATTTTGCGCGATATTTACGCTATAAATGGCATCACTGTCCGAAATTCAATTGGGTACTAGTGACAAGAATGATGGAATACAAGATTACGACACTAGTTTACAGTTAGTTTTTTTCGGTTTAGCTCTTGACAATTCTTACAAAAACAAATACATTGTTCAACAATTTTGTGACGTAACAGTTTTGCGTTGAGAAGAACAAGCATAGAAATGCATACAAATTGTAAACAGAAAAGTAAACACTTTTTGAAATTCCCAAAATAATATTAATTCATTCGTCTTTGCAGGAAAAATTTCAGTGGAATGTTTAGAATATTGTTGCAAGAAAATATGTATATAATTAGTTTTAGGCACATCCACAATAAATAGAGTAGCATGTGTGGAAATTGTTCAAATGAAGAAATGCAGTGTAAGTGTACTGTTGTATTTATTTAAATGGGTTGGGTGTACTTTAGTATATCATTTTCACTGCTTATTCCTCTTAAATGCGTACACGGTTTTTTTTTAATTTATATAGCAAGGATAGCCAATGAATTAAACTTTGGTTTAAATGTAAATTTATTGTTAAATGTTAATTTGTTTTTTAGATATAAGTAAGCAAAAAACGCACATTTTCACATTTGCTCAAACAATGACTCTCTTCTTTTGAAGTTTTTGTTGCACTGCTTGCAAAAAATTTAACCAATTTAACACACATACATTCTTTGAAATATATTTAATTGAACTAATGATAAATTATGAATTTTAAGTTGCAATTTTATGTACAATTTAATAAATAAAACAGCTTTCAATTACGTGTTATACTGTTCCTTGAAATGTAAGCAAAATTACTGAATATGAACTGTCAAACGACGAAGAAAATAAGCACAAAAGGAAGACAGTAATAACCCAACGAATCAAAATGGTAGGTCTTATATACATTTGGGTTACTTTACATAGGACTCGTTTCGGATCGAAGGTTGAAAGTATTAACAAAATACGTCCATATAACGAAAATTTGGAATAAAAAATCGCGCGATTTTTTATTCCAAATTTTCGCCTGCGGCGCTTGTTTCAATGTAATATATTATACTGAAAATATAATGAAAATTTTGAATAAAAAATCGCGCAAATTTTTATTCCAAATTTTCGTTATATGGACGTAATATATTGCCCACTTTTCAGGGTCTTGTATAAATGGTTGGTTGGGTAGGTATAGGTATTACCGATACATATACAATTTTTAATTTTCAGTGTTTTTATTATTTAAATAAAGTGGATTTCCACTTTAATTCATTGAAATAATAAAAATAATAAACATAGAGTCACTCTATGCGTAAAAATACATACATTTTATAATAATTACTGAAAATTGTATGGAAAAACTGCGATTTTACACCATTTTCAGGAGGCTGCCCTAGAGCCCCTCGTGGTCGTAGGGGGGGAGGGGTGCTATTATTCAAAAGCTCCATTCATTACCTTTCAAATGAGGGGGGTAGCAAAGGGTTAGTCCATTAGTATTATTCGTAGAACGATTCCAAATCCTATATTTAGAATTGAAATCGCCTCCGATAATGGTAGGGGTGGAGGAGTTGAAGAGGGATGAAATGTTGAGAGGGCTTTTGTCAGGAGGGATATAGAGAGTGATGATTCTGTGCCTGTGTGAATTGAGGAATACATCAATTCCTACAGCCTCGAGTGTTGAGGGGCCAGTGTTGGTAGCTAGGTGGTGGATAGAGTTCTTCACACAGATGGCGACACCGCCCCCTTTGGAATCTGGGCGGTCGTTTCTGTAGATTGTGAAGTTCGGGATATAAAGGGATTTTTTGGAGTTTAAGTGAGTTTCGGTAATGCAAACGACATCAATGGATTTGTCTTCTATTAGCTGGATCAGTTCGATCCTTTTGGAAGTGCAAAGCCCGTTGGCGTTCCAGTTTAGGATTATCAGGCCACGGTTAGTTCCTGAAGACGGTGGACAGGAAGTCCCGAAAAAGCTTCTCTAAGTGAGCAATATTTGGGACAGGATTGGGCGTTGTGTTTTTGGTTGCGTTTTTGGCAACCTCTGCGTATGAGCGAGTGGGCCCTAGTGCTCGTGGTTGGAGTTGGGGTTGAGATGGTGGTGTGGTCTGTGCCGCGGGGCGGGTAGCTCTTTGTGGGAGAGCCTTGGTAGTCTTTGGGCCTTTTGGAGGTCCGGGTTGGTGTTTTTGGGGGGCTTTAGGGCAACCCCGATAAGTGGCGCGATGAGGGCCCTTGCAGTGAATGCAGGTGGGCTTCGCGTTTTTCTGCTCTTTGAGAGCGCAGGATGCCGTGGCATGGGCAGTAGTTTGCCGTGTGGGCGAAATTCAGACATCGGAGGCATTGCGGTATGACTTTGATTTCCGCTTTGCCTCTACTCTGACGCTGAGGCCAGCGATTGCTTTCAGGTCAAAAATCGCCTTCGATGAGGAGTGCGAAGGGTCAAGGTTGACCGTAATCAGAGGCCATATTTTTGTGCCCCTTCGCATGCGGTGAATGCTCTTCACCGCAGCATTTTTCATCCTCAATTCATTGAGAATAGTTTCGTCATCGAGGCATTCGAGGACGCCTCTGATCACGACAATCAGGTCCTTGTCTTGATGAAGCTGATTTGTGGTATATGGAATTTCGTGCCTTTCCAGGGCAGAGTTAGCTCCCGAAATCCGTAAACGGTTTCGGGGTAGACGATGATGGCTTCAGATACCACTTTAGCCGATCTGATTTTTATGTCTGCTTTGCGCAGACCGGAGCTCACCTTCTCCCACGATTCTTTTCTCCTTAGGGGGGGTTAGATCCTCACTTTCATCGGAGGAGGATGAAGAAAGGAAATCGTCAATTACGACGGTTTCAGGGGGGGATGTGGTGCGGCGCCGCTATGGTAGTTCCCGTTTGGGTTCTTCCCGTTTGGGATTTTCCCGTTTGGTTTTTTTCCGGCGGCGAACTTCGATGAATACGGTGTCATCTGGCGGATCGATGCTCATTTGAGCGTTTTCGGGAGAGGGAGAGGTGGTAGCGTCGTTGTTGTCGTTGGGATTGGAGTTGGTGGTGACGGTGGAGTTATGATTGTTGAGTATATGCTTTACTCTGAGCAGATACTCGCGGAGGTCCTTAACGAGGGCGGCAAGCTCGACCTCGCTAAGAGACGCAGGGTTTGGGAAATTCATCGCTGAGTTGTCACAACTCGCGATGTTATTCCCTTTCACTATGTTTTTTGTTTTAAGTGTCAATTATCACTAATTTTTCACTGTGCACTGCACTAAACACTAAACACTGCACTGTAATATTCACTGCACTGTGATGTTCACTGCACTGTTTTAAATAGATTGTTTATAGCTAAACAGGCATACGGCCTTGCTAAGCTTGTATGTTTGGGTTTGTTTGCGCTACCTGTGACCGTTTACGTTGCTGTCTGCTGTAAGACTGTTGAACAATTTCCACACATGCTACTCTATTTATTGTGGATGTGCCTAAAACTAATTACATATATACATATTTTCTCGCAACAATATTCTAAACATTCCACTGAAATTTTTCCTGCAAAGACGAATGAATTAATATTATTTTGGGAATTTCAAAAAGTGTTTACTTTTCTGTTTACAATTTGTATGCATTTCTATGCTTGTTCTTCTCAACGCAAAACTGTTACGTCACGAAATTGTTGAACAATGTACATATTTGTTTTTGTAAGAATTGTCAAAAGCTAAACCGAAAAAACTAACTGTAAACTAGTGTCGTAATCTTGTATTCTATCATTCTTGATATGTACAAAGAGAGTAAGCGTGTAACAGGTATATGTTAAACATTAATTAATTAGAATATATTCACAAAGTTATCGATAAGATTGTATGATTTTTTTTGTATCGACTCAAAATAAGTAGTAGAAATCAGATTTTAAAATTTGTTTTACATAATAAAAAAAACTACTAAGAATTTTAATCAAATTATAAGTTAATTCAAATGAGCTTTGAAATAAAAAAAATCTAACTAAGTTGTCAAAAAGGTTAATTGTGGAAATTAATTGTCTTAAATTCAAATTTAATTTACAAGAATTAATTCTTTATTCAAATTGCTATATAAAGACAAAAACTTGTCAAAGTATATTTTAAGGATTACTTTTATTTGTGTTTAAATGAGTTTAAGCATCCCGTCACTCTATTTGGGAAACACCAGCATACCCTAACATATTGCACTTAAGAATAACATCACACGCAACAACTGAAAAGAACATGCATGAAGACACCACTTATACGGACAGCAGCAACTAACAAAAGGACTGGATCATCGCCCTCAACGGACATTTTTCGCTTATATCGGGTGATTTTTTAAGAGCTTGATAAATTTTTAAAAAAAAAAAACGCATAAAATTTGCAAAATCTCATCGGTTCTTTATTTGAAACGTTAGATTGGTTCATGACATTTACTCTTTGAAGATAATTTCATTTAAATGTTGACCGCGGCTGCGTCTTAGGTGGTCCATTCGGAAAGTCCAATTTTGGGCAACTTTTTCGAGCATTTCGGCCGGAATAGCCCGAATTTCTTCGGAAATGTTGTCTTCCAAAGCTGGAATAGTTGCTGGCTTATTTCTGTAGACTTTAAACTTGACGTAGCCCCACAAAAAATAGTCTAAAGGCGTTAAATCGCATGATCTTGGTGGCCAACTTACGGGTCCATTTCTTGAGATGAATTGTTCTCCGAAGTTTTCCCTCAAAATGGCCATAGAATCGCGAGCTGTGTGGCATGTAGCGCCATCTTGTTGAAACCACATGTCAACCAAGTTCAGTTCTTCCATTTTTGGCAACAAAAAGTTTGTTAGCATCGAACGATAGCGATCGCCATTCACCGTAACGTTGCGTCCAACAGCATCTTTGAAAAAATACGGTCCAATGATTCCACCAGCGTACAAACCACACCAAACAGTGCATTTTTCGGGATGCATGGGCAGTTCTTGAACGGCTTCTGGTTGCTCTTCACCCCAAATGCGGCAATTTTGCATATTTACGTAGCCATTCACCCAGAAATGAGCCTCACCGCTGAACAAAATTTGTCGATAAAAAAGCGGATTTTCTGCCAACTTTTCTAGGGCCCATTCACTGAAAATTCGACGTTGTGGCAGATCGTTCGGCTTCAGTTCTTGCACGAGCTGTATTTTATACGGTTTTACACCAAGATCTTTGCGTAAAATCTTCCATGTGGTCGAATAACACAAACCCAATTGCTGCGAACGGCGACGAATCGACATTTCACGGTCTTCAGCCACACTCTCAGAAACAGACGCAATATTCTCTTCTGTACGCACTGTACGCATTCGTGTGGTTGATTTAATGTCCAATAAAGTAAACTGAGTGCGAAACTTGGTCACAATCGCATTAATTGTTTGCTCACTTGGTCGATTATGTAGACCATAAATCGGACGTAAAGCGCGAAACACATTTCGAACCGAACACTGATTTTGGTAATAAAATTCAATGATTTGCAAGCGTTGCTCGTTAGTAAGTCTATTCATGATGAAATGTCAAAGCATACTGAGCATCTTTCTCTTTGACACCATGTCTGAAATCCCACGTGATCTGTCAAATACTAATGCATGAAAATCCTAACCTCAAAAAAATCACCCGATACTTTCGATAACGACAACGGTCCTGCGCGCTACTTAATTCTTCAACCATCCCGAATGTCAATATACTTCGTCCACGCGATCTTACAACAAAATATTATAATATACATAAGTATATTAGCTATTGTTACTTATATTAAGTATATTCGTAATAACGAAATAATAAACCACAAATATTTGCGTATACGAAATTTATCGGATTTTCTTTAAGTTATTGGCGAGGTTGTGAGTGTAGTGAATTTTCAAAGATACTCGATGGCATTCTTTTAAATAAAACCTACATTTTATTCAATTTGTTATATATTAAATACCTAATTTGTATTCAAAATTCTATAACATTTGCTTTTGTTAAAATTCGATATGGACAGGCAACAGATTTTTTTTATTGACACTGAACGATTTGAAGGAAAAATTGTTGGCACCGGGCTTATCGACAAATGGCCGTAAAGCCACATTACAGGATAGACTTTGTGAGCATTTTGGATTGACCGTAGATACTGAAGACGATAGCTCAGACAGCGAAACTAGCTCAGTGCAAAACAACATGTTGTCAGGGATGGGGTCCGGGTCTCCGGTCTTCACTCTACGCAATCTCTTTCAACCTTTAGTGGTACGGGGCAACACATCGAGCGCTTAGGCATCGGCGAAAGCGCCCAAATGAAGACTACCGCAAGTATCTTCATAGCCTTATGGACATAGGTAGGCCAATAAAGCTAATTTGTATCAGGCTAGTTCGATAGAAGAATTAAAAGAGTACATTTCAAACCAAGCGTGAAAACAATAATTCTATTACTAAAGATCAGGGACCTAACAGGAAAAGTTGTTATAGGTGTGAGGAAGCGGGTGTAATCAGCCAGGACATGGTGTGGCGAATGAAACACCACATTTATATATAATTACAGATTATTTATTAAGATAACTCAAAAGACTTCTTCACTTGTTGGCGTCTGTACAAGAAGTGACGCTTCTTAAAACTAAAAGCTTAGAATTCGGTTGAAACTGTAAATTTCCAAGAAGAATATAAAGAGAATGAAATAATAGAATAACTGACAAACAGTGCTGCCAGATGTGGTACGACTTGTCTGAGTGCCCACAGTACTCCCCCTCAAATAAAGTCCTGCTGGACTTATTTAAGGTTGAGTTCCTTTACTAGATCCTAGTCCGGGTGCTTGGTGCAGTTAGGCTGGTTGATGTATGTAGCGAATTCATTTGCTTGGTGAGAGTACGGCTGTGCGGCGTACTGTTGTCACTGGCCAATTGGTATGGTTAAGTAGTTGTTGCGAATTTATTTGCTCGGTGAGAGTACGGCTGTGCGGCGTACTGTTGTCACTGGCCAATTGGTATGGTTAAGTGGTAGTTGGGCAGTTCTCGGTTAGGGCTATGACGGTTGCATAGGAGCCTACACGCGCGAGACTGGGTTAGGGTCTACGAGCGACCGATTGGATATTTGTGCAGTTCTCGGTTAGGGCTATGACGGTTGCATAGGAGCCTAAACGTGCGAGACTGAGTTGAGCGCCTTAACTCCGTAGGTTCCGACTTTGCTACCGTTTGCAGCTTGCAGTCGAAAAGAAGTTACTATTTTTAGTTTACGAGAAAGCAGAGTTGCCGAAATCCGTGCCATTGTCGACGAGGAAATTCGTACTCGATGTGCGGTCGTAAATGAATAGTTGGCGATGGGTTACCATTGTTGGTAGTGCGAAATGTAGGGTGCCGAAGCGTAACGTGGCGGCCGGTTGGCAACCTGGGCGGGGGCTGATTGTGGCGTTGTGCACTTGATAGTGTTGCATGTAGCGTGGAGGCGGCGACTGATGCAAAGTGCGTTGTGCCGGATTCACGTTGACATGTGCTGCAGTGTTTGTAGCGTCATTTTTGGTTGTGCGTGTTGCATGATGACGGCTGGTATTGCCTGCGACAATTGATATGTGGTCGGAGGTTGTGATATTGGTTGATGATGAGGTCAGAAGTTGGGTAGTTCGTACATCAGGATATGGAGGAATTATGTGCGCTGCTTCAGCGACAGGTCCTGTTGAAGAGATAGTGATTTAAGTTTAATATAGGTGATGTTGAAATGGCAACTGCAGTTGTAGCGTCCGTTGTTGCTGTTACTGCCCTGTTGCTGTTGCACCTGCGATTGCAGTTGCATTTGTACGTGCGGATTTTGCTGTTGTTGATGGTTGTGGCCATGTTGTTGCGCTGAACCAGTCAAATTCGGCTGATAAAAATCGCTGGCGCTAGTGTAGTAGGTTGTGGTACCATCGCCGGCGGCTGGCGCCTCGATGATGGCTGGCGAGAGGCTCGTAAGATCGGTGCTGGATGCCCATTGGATATCTTGTCCGCTGCCGAGGCCGTAGGCGTACAGGTGGCGTATTGCGTTGGCCGTTTGCGCCAGTTGCAGTTGCGCGGCCTCGTAGGCGCAACTGGGCGGCAAGGTGATGTAGTGTTGTTACACTGTAGTTGTACCAATTGTGGTGTGCTCTTCAATTGTAGGGGTCACCAATTATGTGGCGACTTATGCACCACATTTATATATAATTACAGATTATTTATTAAGATAACTCAAAAGACTTCTTCACTTGTTGGCGTCTGTACAAGAAGTGACGCTTCTTAAAACTAAAAGCTTAGAATTCAGTTGAAACTGTAAATTTCCAAGAAGAATATAAAGAGAATGAAATAATAGAATAACTGACAAACAGTGCTGCCAGATGTGGTACGACTTGTCTGAGTGCCCACAATGGTATTGCAGAGTAACCAAAAAAGAAAACGGAGGTAAAAAGCGAGGGTGCAAGGGTAAATACGCTTGAAATGATGCGTATGGCGTCCCTTGGTAGCGTAATTTTCAAAGAAATATCTATTAATTGGTTTACGATGTCAGCATTGCTAGGCACTTGTTGCAATGTATACCTCATACCTTTCGATGTTTTGATGAAGTTACGGAAGATTGATTTGTCCAACGATATAAATCATCTTCGTGGAATAGGAAATAGTATACTTACCACTATTTGTAGTTTCATAATTAAAGTTAGCGTAGATGGAGTTAAAGTGTATATCAATTTCCACGTTGTGTTCGAGCGTGACTTTAATTACGAGGCAATAATCGGGAATAGTGTATTAAAGCACGGTGATTTGTTTATAAAAGAAGGCGAGGTAGAATTTAGAGCAAAGATGAAGGAAACGAAGGTTCAAAACCACATAGTAGGGAAAAGTGAAGGTAAAATAGAAGTTCTTAATGACTTTGAAGACCTGTATATGGTCGCAGAAGTAAAGTAGGAGAAAACTTTACAGGTATATTTGTCGCATCTGGAGGGAGAAAAAGAAAAGGCAATAGAAGCCATTGTTTGTAGTTACTCGTCTAATAAGCAGCACGATTCCACAGTTTCATTGAAAATTTGTTTGACTGATGATACTCCGGTATTTCAAAGAGACAAGACGAATGTCCTACACCGATAAGTGCATTGTCGATAAACAGATTGCGGAATGGATGAAGCAAGGCATAATCCAACATAGCGTTTACGAGTATGCATCGCCGATCGTATTGCTGGGGAAAAAAGATGGAACCAAACGTCTGTGATATGATTACCGACGTTTGAACGAAAAAATCATGAGGGATAGATTTCCAATGCCACTCATGGATGATGTTATCGAGAGATTACAAAGCGCAAAAATATTTACAACGTTAGATTTACGAAATGGGGTTTTCCACGTGCCGATAGAGTCAGGTTCAAAGAAATATACGTCCCATCAAGGTCAATACGAATTCATTTATGTTCCTTTCGATATTTTCAATTCTCCGGCAGTATTCACTCGATACATTTCCGCAGTGTTTTGAGATTTAGTGAAGGATGGCGTCGTGGTAACTTACATGGACGATCTTATAATTCCTTCTACTAGTTATGACGAGGGAGTACATAAGTTGAAAGCTGTGTTGAACAGGGAGGGCGGCATGTTATAACATAAGGATTAGGTGGGAAAAATGCCAGTTCCTGAAGACGACTGTTGATATTATTGGGGTATATTATAGAGCGTGGTACAATAGCACGCATTGCTGCAGCAACTAAAAGCTGCTCTTTCTAGTGCACCAGTATTACGGTTGGCTCTAACTGAAGTTTATACGGATATCTTGATACATGGATTTGTGGTATACTCTTACAAAAAGACAGTGAATACTTGCATTTTCACCCAATCGTACCATTCGTATAAATTAGAGGTGTTAGCTATGATTGAAACACTTAAGAAGTGGAGAGTATATCTTTTGAGGTTGCATTTCAAAATCATTACTGATTGCAAAGCGTTCAGTATGACCATGAAAAAGGAGGATATTCTACTAAGAGTATCTCTGTGGGCGTTGCTATTACAAGACTTTGACTATGAAATAGAACACCGAAATGGCTCGAAGATGCGTCACGTTTATGCGTTAAGCATAATAGCGTGTCTTATGTTGGAAGATTCTTTGCTACATACTCTAAGGCAAGCTCAGCGACAGGACGAATGGATTCGGGCAGTGTGCAAAGTCTTGGAAACAACTGAATACGAGGATTTCTACTTGAAACATGGGCTACTACGCAAGGATCTAATAAGAGAACTTATAGTAGTTCCATCGTTGATGGAGGTTGAAATAATTCGGACGGCACATAAACAGGAATACTTCTCTGCGAATAAGACACAGTTAGCAGTTCAAAAACATTTTTTATTCCTCAGTTAAGTCCAAAAGTAATTAAAATTTTGAAAAATTGCGTCGAATGCATCATGAAAGATTCAAAGACAGGAAGGAAAGAAGGTTTATTAAATCCAATACATAAGGAAGATCAGCCATTAAGCACTTTTCACTTAGATCACGTCGGCCCCATGGAACAGACGAAGAAAGCTTATAACTATATTCTTGTTGCGGTAGATGCTTTTTCGAAGTTTGTGTGGTTGTACCCGGTAAAAAACACTGGAGCCGAGACAGTCGTTGATCGTCTCGAAAAACAAGCCGCTCTCTGCGATAACCCAGAGCGTATTATAACTGATTTATAACTGATCGTAATAGCTACAGGTGTTCTTCGGGGCATCGGACAATCGAAGCGAATACACCAAATTGTAGTACCTATGATTTCTAAAATGTGCCGGGAAGAGCCTGGAAATTGGTATATGCACGTAAATAGGGCACAACAAATTATTAACCATACACCGACACGTAGTACAAAGTTTTCTCCGTTTAAAATTTTAACTGGGATACAGATGAGGATTTCGAGTACGACAGAAATTAATGACTGGATAGAAAACGCCGCCTTTAATGAATTAGATTCAGATCGACAAGCGACAAGGGATCAGGCATGTTATCGTTACAAAAGGAAAAAAAATGTTTGACAGAAAAATGAAAGAATCAACAAAGCACAGACTGGACAAATTAGTCGCCAATAAGCGGACTCAGTATGGGAGCGGGCTTAGGTTAAGACCTAAATGTTTTGGTCCCTATAAGATTTCGAAGGTGTTAGAACACTTTCCCACTTGCTTCAAAGCAGCCTCCAGAACACTTTCCCGGTAATATGTCGCATTTACTTTGACGTCAGGATCGATGAAAACAATTGGAGAGCGCCCATCTGCGGTGACAGCGGCTCAAACCATTATTTGTGGTGCGTGCTGCCTCCTGGTGGCCAACCGATGACTTAGATTCTCGTATGAACGGTCGGTCAAGTAAACCCTATCGTTTTGAGAGTTTACGAATTGCTCAATTGGAAAAATTTTTTCGTCAGAAAACACAATGTTCGGAATTTGACCGCTTTCGGCCAAGCGAAGCAACTGCTTCGCTCTCTCAAGTCTTACTTGTTGCTGCTTCGGTGTGAGATCATGGGCCTTTTGGAACTTGTAAGGCTTGACCTTGAGCTCATGTTTCAATATGCGTCGGATGCTGCAGTCGGATATTTTCAGTTCTTTCGCCATTTGATTGGCACTTCGTAGTGGATTTCGCTCAAGTCACTTCTTCACTTTCCGAACCATCTCACGTGACGTAGCAGTCTTTTGATGACTACCTGGCGTTTTGCGGTGCCACCAGTATCATTGTAACGAGTGATGGTGCGATAAACAAAAACTTTATTCACATTAAGGTGTTTGTGCTTACGAACAATTGCTGGCTGTGATTTTCCAGCTAAATATTCAGCAATCGCACTATTACGATTGAATTCCATCGCTGATCACTTTTTTCGCGCTCACTTTTGGCAAAACGCTTTTGTCCACTTGTGAACAATACTCCGAACTGTCATTCAGCAAATTTATAAACAGCTAATTCCATTCTGACAGCTGCGTGAACGGTTTGAAGTTGGTTACTCTTCGAGTGCCGGACCCTGTATAAACCAATTAGTGATGTCGTCGTTGACAGTACACACCATTGAATTTGCTTTCAGTCTTTTGTTCCGTAGGAATTGGACAGACAGTTGATGCAAGGTTTATGTTATCGGACAAGATTGTTCATATCTGAAACAGATATTTTTTTTTTAACTTCTCGCAAGATCTTATATTATGACCTCCTTTACAAATTTCACATAATTATTGGCAATTACTTGTTTGATTAGACACGAATGTTTGGCTTCTGTTAACGGGTCTATTGTTTTGTACATTATTGCTGGTTTGGGGTTTAAAAAATTTTTTATTTGAGTTATTTTGTTTATTTTTTGGCTTGACTATTTTTTTGTCACTCGCTCAGATATTTTATATTGAGTAGTTAGAAATTCTTTCATCTGATACCATTTTGGTGATTTTTTTCTTGCCGCTAGTGAGTGCTTCTATCGTAGCAATTACTAGGATGCGGTCCCACGATTCTGTGGAAATATTTTGTGTTTCTAACACTTATAAACAATTAGTCACTCTAGAGTATAAATTTTGACATTAGTGGCTGGTTTCTGGTTGAATTTTTGGTAAATTCATTAAAATTGTTATTTGGTTGTCTAGCAATACTCTTTCATTTTCGTATCTTTTTAGAACGATTAAACGTTTTCAAAATAAAAGGAGTATACATCGTTACTTTTATGCAACTGGTTCAAAAAGAAATACTTTGCGGACCACATCTTCAAAACCACAACTAAAAATACTTATTTACAACTACTACAATAATTAAAAGTCTAGGCCAAACCATCGCCGAGCTGGAGAGGGTAATCGGAAAGCAAGAAGAACTACTACAAACTCAACAACAAGAAATGCAACAACAACAAACTCAACATCTGCTACAACTACAAATTAACCAACAATAAATACAACAACAGTTCTACAGATTCCACATATCACCAAAGGATATCATGGACTAATTCCGGAGAAAGAAGCCATTAGATGACAACCACAACCCGAAAGCGTTTATCAAAGCAGTCGAAAGCAACATGTCTCTCTGCGGCACAGACCAGGAACTCATCCAACATTGCATCAATATTATAACCAATGAGAAAATACTTAGCACCGCTGGAAAACTAACGAGAGAGCTGGAAGACAACTCATCGCGGCAAACCATCAAAGCCAAAATCCTACAAGGATCTCATACAAGGAAAACTTACGCAGAGATATTCAACTATTGTAGGACGGTCAAAGTGAGTAATCTCAATGAATTATTTTTAATTTCTGAAAAATGTAAAGCAGACATAAACTAAACCGGGCATTTACAAACCCGAAAATGTAGATTCGGGGGTCTATAAGGGCACATATAACCGAAACGGAAACACTAAATGATATAATCGTAAAATATTCAAAATTAAAATTGTTAAAATTTAGGACAAAAGAGCGATAGATTATAGACATCGATAATATGTCGATAAAAACCAAGCAAAATACGAAGGTTACAAGAAAAAATTATTGATTTTATGAAGATAATAAAATTTTAGACAATAGACAAACCAATATCGATAATAAACAACCAAATAGACAACAAAGCGGGAACAATAACAATTACATACGTAAAGTACTGAACACATAGAGCTCGACACAGACATGGCAGCACGACAGTGAACTGTAAATGTCGTCGTGAATCCTTCTACATGAACATTTGTTAGAAGGCAGCGACATAACAATGGCCGGCATGTACGCAAGACAACACAGCTGTCCATTCTGCATGTACACAATTTCGTTGTGGCCATACTAATATCTTTCACTTCAATGAAATTTTAATATTTTGTTCAAAGTGAAAATTTTTAAGCAAAAAATAAGTAAATAGGTAAATTTATTTGTTTTATATTATCAATTGTTATTACAAATGACATAATAGAGCTATTTTATGCTTCTATTTGTAAAATAACATCAGGTTTGTTAGAGCTTTGAATAATTTTACATTTTACATATTAATGACATTACCACTCTATCTCCTCTCTCTACTGTCAACTCTAGTGTCGTCCTACTGTCTTTGGCAAATATAAGAATATTTTGAAGTTAGCGAGAGCGACAACTGTCGGCCTGCAGTCGTGTAGAAAAAGATGTAATTTTTTTTAACACCGCCTCAAACTCACAACTGCCAATAATAACAGTAACAATAGGAAATCACAGAATTAAATGCCTAATAGATACTGGTTCAACAACTAGCATCATAAAACCAAACGCCCAATTTGAAAATTTTCAAAAGGAAAAACTTTCCAAACCATTGTGCTATGGAACTTTCAACGGAATTAACGAAATAAAATATAAAATTGTAACACCTTTCCCTAAAGAACTTAACGCCTTCGATACTTTATCATGGAAAGTAATAGATTTTAATAGCAACAAAAACGAATCTATTATAGGGAAAAAATTTCTTATTCCTTTTAAAGCTAAAACTGATGTAGAAAATACATTTATTGATATATTAGGAAACTTTATTAATTTTGATCAACGAACTCCTTGTGAAAAGAACGGAAATGTGCACATTCAAATTCAGTGATATGAAAAAACTTATACTATGTTCGGACCGACAACGAAAACATATTTTCGTGGGAAAAACTGGTTTTCGCACGAAAACTTGTGTTTTCGTCCATGTAAAATCTAACAAACGAAGTTTTTGCTGAAAACTACTTGAAAACTTACATTCCACTCATTATAATTATAACCATTGCAGAATTTTCCTCTTGGTGCAACGGCACAACAACAAACACACGTAGAAAATTATTATGTTTATTTTCGTGCCGTCATATGTATATCACTAGATTCTGCAATGGGTGCTCTCTTGGCCTTGCATATTTAGGTATAGTATTTTTGCATTTTGTGTCATCGTGCAATCTTGCAAAAGCAAGAGAATGACGCTATTGATAGTTGTCAGTGAAAACTCATCGAAAACACACATTGTCGGACCGAACGACTTAGATTCGACAACATACAAATGTGTTTTCAAAATGTTTTCAATTTTGGTCCGAACATAGTATTAAACTTGAATCATATAAATATCGAAGAAAGCCAATCGATAAAATATCTATTTCAAGAACTTAACGAATTATTTTTCAAAGAAGGAGATAAACTTTCTTTTTCGCACGAAATCAAACACCAAATTATTGCACTAACAATATACGGTGGCTCAAACGCATAAACGGACAGTGGTTTTTTATACGAAAGTTTATTTTAATTGAAAGAAAAAAGCCAGAAAAAAGAACAACAATGATTCAATTTTTATGGTGAGTATTCTCCAATCTCTCATTTTTCATACAACAAAAAAAACAACAAGAATAAATTGATTTTTACAAAACAAATTTAACAAAAGCAAAATAAATCAGTATTCTTAAGCACAAACAAATAATCGGACACTAAACAATATTGTCATAATAGTGCAAAAGAAGCAACAAAAAAATGCCGTTACATTGACAACAGTTATCATATTTGACATGATGAACATTGTGCGATTTTTTTTGAAGTTTGCACGTGATGGCACCTGTAGGTAAACACTTAAGATTAGAAATACGCCACCTTATTATAAAATTAAATTTTGAGGGAAAATCGGTACGCGAAATTGCTGAAATGGTCGGGAAAGGAAAATCTACGGTGCACGATATAATTAAAAGGTATAGGGACGAATTTAGATTGGAATATAAGTCACGGCAAGGTCAAGGGAAAAAGATATCAGCATGAGAAGAGCGCAAAATATTAATAGAAGTTAAAAAAAATCCTTTTGAACCCGTTAAAGAGTTGAAAATAGGGTTTGGAGGAAAGATCTGGAGTTACAGTATGCGATGAGACGGTACGTAATGTTCTTCGTAAAAATGATTTCCATATTTCCATCAATATTGTCGTGCAATGACACGTAAAAAAATAATTGCAACCCTGAGCTAGCTGTCATTTTACTTAAATACATATTTTGACGTTAAATTGTTGAGGAAGGTAAATTTAAATTCTAAAGATTTGTTACAGTTTTTTTTTGTCAAGAATGAATGCAGAAGGTACGCCAATTCACAATAATCATGCACAATAGTCATTTGCAATGAATTGAACGAATCAGCCGTTCATATATCACCAGATTCCGCAATGGGTGCTCTCGTATATTTCGGTATAGTATTTTTGCAATCTGCAATATTGCAAGAGCAAGAGAATCCCCTTAATATATTTAGAAACAGCAACTCTTCTTACAACAGCCCTTTGTGGATAGTCCCCAAAAAAGCGGATGCAGACGAAAATAAAAAATAGCGTATGGTTGTCGATTACAGAAGATTAAATGAAATTACTGTTCGCGATAAGTTCCCGATACCTAATATCGATGGTGACTAAATGAGTAGCGACGTCACATCACTTCATCATGCCGAAACACACCTATCACCACATCACTAAAAGCACGCATTCACCTCATCAAGCGAGAGATCACAATACATTAACACACGCACATGCCTCAAAACACGACGACACCATCCAGCATACCAATTGTAACAAAAGGGAACGAGAAAGGATCTCGCCCACCTTTTTTCAATACGGCGCGCCGCGGCGTCGAGCGAATTATTTCCGCTTTCGCAGCATCCCGGTTCCTTTTCGCTATTTACCCCCTTGTATATATTTAACGTTTTAAAACTACTGTTTCAACCAAATTTTGTAATAACAACCTTTAAGTGCATTTCGCATGAAATAAAAAGTTTATAACGATTCTTTTAGGAATTTAGTGCATTTTTCTTTTTAACAAAAATTGTGAGTGACCAATAAGGTGAGTTTTTGTACAGATGGTATCATGGATAAACTAGGAAGAGCACAACATTTTTCCTCTATCGATCTCGCGAAAGGATTTCATCAAATACTGGTAGATGAAAACGATAGAAAGAAAACAGCGTTTTCTACTCCGTTAGGACGTTATGAAATCTTAAGAATGCCATTCGGTCTTAAAAACGTTCCATCGACATTCCAACGTCATATGAACTCAGTACTTCGAGATTTTATAAACAAGATATGCGTTGTATACTTAGACGAAATTTTCATTTTTAGTACTTCTTTGTCAGAACATATAGATATTATGCGGAAAATTTTTACAAAACTAAAACAAGCAAAATTGAAAATACGTTTAGAAATATGCAGTTTTTTAAAGAAAGAAACAGACTATCTTAACCATATACTAACTTCTGAAGGAATAAAACCAAATCCAAATAAAGCCGAAGTTATCCAAAAACAAGTAAGGAAGGGCTAAGTTCGGGTGTCACCGAACATTTTATACTCTCGCATGATAAAGTGATAATCGAGATTTCATTATCCGTCATTTACATATTTTTCAAATACCGTATTTGTGTAAAGTTTTATTCCGCTATCATCATTGGTTCCTAATGTATATATTATACAGAGAAGGCATCAGATGGAATTCAAAATAGCGTTATATTGGGAGAAGGAGTGGTTCTGAACCGATTTCACCCATATTTCGTACATGTCATCAGAGTGTTAAGAAAATATTATATACCGAATTTCATTGAAATCGGTCTAGTAGTTCCTGAGATATGGTTTTTGGTCCATAAGTGGGCGACGCCACACCCATTTTCAATTTTTAAAAAAAGTCTGGGTGCAGCTTCCTTCTGCAATTTCTTCCGTAAAATTTAGTGTTTCTGACGTTTTTTGTTAGTCGGTTAACGCACTTTTAGTGATTTTCAACATAACCTTTGTATGGGAGGTGGGCGTGGTTATTATCCGATTTCTTCCATTTTTGAACTGTATATGGAAATGCCTGAAGGAAACGACTCTGTAGAGTTTGGTTGACATAGCTTTAGTACTTTCCGAGATATGTACAAAAAACTTAGTAGGGGCGGGGCCACGCCCACTTTTCCAAAAGTATTACGGTAAAATTTACCCCTCCCTAATGCGATTTTGTGCCGAATTTCACTTTAATATCTTTATTTATGGCTTAGTTATGACACTTTATAAGTTTTCGGTTTCCGCCATTTTGTGGGCGTGGCAGTGGGCCGATTTTGCCCATCTTCGAACTTAACCTTCTTATGGAGCCAAGGAATACGTGTACCAAGTTTCATCATGATATCTCAAATTTTACTCAAGTTACGGACGGACGGACAGACAGACATCCGTATTTCGACTTTACTCGTCACCCTGATCACTTTGGTATATATAACCCTATATCTGACTCTTTTAGTTTTAGGACTTACAAACAACCGTTATGTGAACAAAACTATAATACTCTCCTTAGCAACTTTGTTGCTCGAGTATAAAAATTAAAGTTACTAATTTCTCAAAAGCAAATAAAATCTTTCTTAGGCATTATCGGCTTCTATAAGAAATTTATGAAAGACTATTCTAAAATAGCTTATCCTATGGTCGCATATCTGAAAAGAGATGTAAAATTTACCGTAATCACCCAAGATATATAACCACTTTCGAAAATTTAAAAAATATTTTTACAAATCTCCCCATTTTAAGGTATCCAATTTTAACAAAAATATTTAAATTAACTACAGATGATCAGACAGATCACAATTTCAGATCATCCAATTTCATAAGCTTCACGAACATTAAATACTCACGAGAAAAACTACTCAAACATCGAAAAGGAACTATTAGCAGAGAACGTATGTATAATATAGAGAAGGTTCAATTGCGGACCAGCGTGTGAACTGTCAAGAGCTAACAAAATCCTCTTAGAGGATTTCACCACTTTTGGCTGAGAAGGAGAAATTTTAACAGTGCTGAGCGAACAGAGCTGAGCATTCAATGAAAATTATGCTCTGAGGCTTGCTTTGATACCACAGCTGCATTATTTGCATATATGTACATACGTTTATATGGAATCATATTTATTGATATGAATTTCGTTTTGAAATTTTTAGGAATGCTTGCAAAAGTGATAACATTTTAGTTAAACTACATATGCTATTTCAAAGTAATATTTATTTACAATCTGCAAATATGACCTACTCTTTGAGTATTTCTTATGTTTGATAACATATTGTACATAACATATCATCATAAAATACTAATTTTCTAAGAATCAATTTATATAAATCCTACCTTTAATCATTTAACACCTAAGTACATATATTCGCATGTATCATTGATAGTCAATTTGGACATTTACAGGCATGTTCCAGAAATCGTTTCGGCATGAAAATGATAATGAAATCGTGAGACGGTGTTCTGAATACCACTTTGCGATTACGAATACACATTTTCCGAACATGAAATCGGTGCGATATGGCATGTTCTAGAAATCGATTTTGCAAATTGTTTGACGTTTTTGCATCGGTCAAAAAGAAGTGCGCGAAATTATTGAATTTGCTTTTAAAACTTAAAATGTAAGCATTTGAGCCAGTTATATGGATTTCTTCACAAAAATTAATACTTTTCTTTTCTTATTTTAGGGGAAAACATAAAAGCCAAAGTCAATAAAACATTTTTTTTAATTTTATGGGCAAAAATCCAGATTTGGCGAAAAATTTCGTTAAAGGGGATCGCGTTGCTGCGGAGGCTTTGTGGGCAGACCTTGCTAAGTTGCTAAATAGCGAAGGTCCACCGCAAAAAAATGTTAACGGCTGGAAAAAAAGTGAGAAAAATATCACGCGATAGTATATGTGAACTGCATTAACATTTTTTTAATAGGTATGGTCTGATTGGAAAGGCTGCATCCGTAAGAAAATCGCACACAACAAATGCGAAAGCAGAGCTACTGGAGGAGGGCAATTCAACAAATTTTCCCTAATACCCAGTGAGGAAGAAGTAGCTCAAATTTGTGAATATATATGGCCCTGGAAGGCATCGCAAATAGCTCTTAATTTGGGGTTAACGTTAATTCTGTTGATGTCGCCAGCGATTCTTTGGATGCCATGCTTTCATGTACTGATGAAATTGCCAGCGGCGGACCAAAGTGCACACCACGAAAACGACGATATGAAGACACAGTGCAAGATTGGCTCCAAAAGCACATGGCGACAGAAGTATTTAGTTCAAACCAAATACTAAAAATATCGAGTAATTAATTTTACTAAATAATAATATTATTAAATTATCTCGTAGTCAAAAAGTTTTCCTTAAATGTGATGTTTTTATTAAATAAAAAAATATGAAAATTAAACTATACGCGTTAAGTTATTTGTGATTTCATCTCGAATGGATACAGCGGCAGTTTGTAGATGGCTACTATAATCAGCAACTTCTTCGTCCAGAAAATCGTCCACTACATCCAAAGCAAAGGCATCCAGGTTATAATGGCGACAAATGTTGTGCAAAGCACTGCATACGTACATTTATAATTTTTACAGCTTTCTCTGGGACATATGGCATAGCATATGGTAAAGTGGCTCTTGAGGACTCTGATTACTCTCTCGACGATATTTCTTGCCTGGGATTGTTGTAAATTGAATTTGTGCTGTGGTGACCCAGCGTTTGCATCACGATAAGGGGTAACTAAATATGGTTCCAAGCCATATCCTGAATCTCCTAGTAGCCAAGATCTATGACCTCCACCTACATACTTATGTACTTGGATGAAAGGTATTGATTGGCACCACTTGAAGAAAATATAAAGGCGTCATGACTGGAGCCACCCTGGCATCCACAGCCGTTATACACATTCTGTAATCGCAAATCTGTAAAAGGAGTGAATTACTATCACCAACAAATTTCATATTTGTAACTCACAATCATCGTATTAACGCTGAAGTAACCCTTTCTGTTAAAATACAATTGCTCATTATGGTGGGGCTTCGTAATTTTTATGTGTGTCCCGTCTACACAACCGATTATTCCGGGAATACTAAAATTGTTGAAAAAATGTGCTTTCGACATTTTAGTTTCTTCTTCGCTCATTTGTAATTGAATCCATTTTGGACGGAGTGCTTTTTCCAAAGAATTAGCATCTCATGTAAGATTTTGCATACAATACTTCTCGCAAGGGATATGTCGGTGTCTTTTCCTACCGAGCGCTGAAATCCCCCCTCTGCAAGGTACCTAAAAGTAGTAGCAAGCTTTATTTCCACCATAATAGATGACGGTTTTATTAGTAGTTGGACATCGCGAACAATTCCCTGAAACGCTTCTTTACTTATCCTGTAATAGGCAACAAAACTTTATTGGGACAAAATGCATCTCTTGTGCTCCAAACTTTGTTTTATATAAGTATACTTAGACGGAATCTGGGATATCCAAGGGATTGGAATGATCCCTTGAAATTCCCCGCCAAACTTTCTCATTTCTTTCCCATTCATTTTTGGTCAATAAATACGCAGCAATAGAAAATAAGCTCATTTTGTAAAATTCTTTGAAACAAATTTTATTTGTCAATACTCAATCAGCTGCTTCGTAGTTGATTTCGAATTTAAGCCAATTCGCGCGAATTGTAGAACATTGTTACCAAATTCACGCGATTTGTAAATTCGGTGCCGAATTTAAATCGTGCGATTTCCAGAACATGCCTGATTGTTCTACAATTGTCTCAAACATCATCATACATATGTACATATATGCGTACACATGTAAATATGTTACCGCAAAAACTACAAATATTGTTCTACAAAAACAACAATCGGCACAAATAGCATCAGAAATCAATATGGCAGCCAAATTGCCCAAGTCAAAATTTATAGTAAATTACACAACAACAAAATTTTCATTCATGAACGCAAGCGCACATTCAATGAACAAAATTGATTCATTCATAAAACCAATTTCATACACCTCTCCCGGAGCATACCTTTGCCTACAAGCAACTTTTGGCGACGAAGGCAAAAGCTAAAATTCATAAATTGAATATATTTCTGAAAATATATGAGAAAGTTTGAAAATATATTAAAATAAAATTGACAACATAGTTTATTTGTCGATTTTCAATTTCAAACATTTTTCAAAGAAAGTATTCAATATTCCTCTGATTTATGTGTATAGTCAATCCCGGTTAAGTAGTATTCCGCTTTAAAGCCAATACCAATTAACTGCCTGTGTCTAGCTGCATCTCACGTTTTGCTATTTTATTTTAATATCATAAAAGTTATTGTTTTAAGTACCACTCGCTTAATTATAAACACTCGATTATGTACCATATTATAGTTTTGTTTTTAACAAACCACAAAAATCTGTATGTTTGATAGTGGCACGTAACCGGGATTGACTGTATTTGTCATGGAATGTATGTATCAGAGAACTGCAACGAGTAATAAATTTTTGTTTATACATAAGTACTGATCTGTTACTCTGTCTGATTCTGTCAGTTCAGTTCATGTACACGAAGCGAACTGTTTGTCTTCAAAACAGTGATAGAGAACAACTTTGTATCACTAGCGATCAGCTTATACCTGATTTGTTTATGAACGTTCGTATGAGCAGAAAATACCCAAAGTGATGATCGACAGCGTTCGGTTTGTATTTCATCCCCTAAACACTGATTTACTCTAGTGCACTTCTGTTCTATTTCAAATACATATGTTTGTATACACATGTATGTATGTATATACATATGTTATAAGTATAAGTATAAGTATATAAAGGAAATTCCATCGAGTACATACATACAACAAATGTATGTATGTATGTATGTACGTATTCGATGCAATTTTAATTGTTTACGCTTCGAAAATTTGTAACATGCCCACATTTTCAAAGCTGATACATTTTTTGCCACACAAACGATTGCAACCGAAGCCAGCCATACATTTACACGATCGTGATTGCCGAAGAACAGATTGTTCCTGTTGCATCAGGTCAATTGACGCTGGCGGCTACTAATTGATTAACAATGTTGTCTATGCTGAACTGAATTGATTTGATCGTGTTTTTGGCACGACTGTTTGTTCTGATTTTATCATACTCGTTGCAGCTCTCTGGTATGTATCCAAATATGTACATATGTATGTATGTAAATAAGACATATTGACTTGCGCGTGCCACGTTGTACACGAATAAGGGTTCAATTTGCGCTGGCTTATATTCGATGTATGTTTGTAAAAGTGTGTATGCTTCTGATGAAACAAATATAAGTATGTATGTTTATTTTTTGTCGTGCCAACGCACTATGGTTCCTAGGACCACATTTTCTGGCCAAAATTCAAATAACTGTAATATAGTTTTGAAATTTTGCATATATATAGTAAATAGGGTTTATAGAAAGAATGTGAGTGTTTAAAAAGCCGCCACGCGCATCTATCTAATATACAGTGACTCAAACAAATGACCCCGTGGGGAACATTTTGCCATAGCAAGAATACTTTCCTTTCGAATTTTTTTAAAGTTTTTTATTAAAATATAATTCAACACAAATAGCGCAAATCAACGTTAAACATTCTGCACAAAATTTCATAAAATTCGATGAGTTTTCCCAAAATTTTGAACTTTGTATTTAGAGCTTTAAAACAAATTGCGAGTACGCAGCCCAATGAATTTTGGTATAAGGAAGTACACGTTTTCGTCGGCTCAGACTGCGCAATGATTTTAACAATATTTTTGAAAACTTTTTTCGTATAACGCATAAATTTTTTTAAATTTTCGTTGATTTGTAATAATTACCGTATACAGTGGACTCGCGATAATATGAACTAATTAAAAACAGGACTGTTAATTTTTGCGAGATTGTTCATATTTACGAAAGGTGCAAAAACGCTACATTTTTTCGTTATATTAAATTAAATTTTTTTTATTTTAAACTTCAAAATAAACTTGTATTATTAATTTTTTTCGTTACACAAGTAAAACAATGTTGCATGTAAACAGAACAGTTTAGATATAATTTCATATTATACATATTTTAATTTTATAAAAAGTTGAAGCTCATTTTTGAAAAAAATCGGTAATCCTCTTTTGCTGTTTCTTTTGTTCAACCATCTTAAAAACTGCTTTTTCCCTTAGGTTCTTTAATACATTTAATTCCTTTTGTTCAACCATTTCACTTTCAGCCCATTCCACAGCATTATTAAATATGTCAATAGCTTCTCTTGCTGTAATCGTCTTACTATACAGTATAGTCGTCTTCGTCGGATATTTCTTGTATTTCATTTTCATTGAATTCAATAGCATCCTCGTTCCATTCTCTAACGTCGCAAGCAGTGATTCCAATCTGCAGTGAATATAAATATGTAGTAAATACAACTTTATTGAGTTTACGTTTCTGATAAAACAAACCTCAGGTCTCAAGTTTTGTAAAAGATTGGCTGCGCTCTCCTCCAAGTCCCCCACATTCATATTCAAGTTCCTTCGAAGGACATTCAAAGGAATTTCATCTTCAGGATCTTCTTGATTTTCAAGCATACTCAAAGCATTGTTCCAGCATTTTGATAGCACAGCCTCATCCACTTTATTCCATGCAGATTCAAGGGTAATAATAGCGTCCTTAAGTGAAATTTGCTTCATAGACTCTAGCAAGTCACATCCTGTTGCAGCAACGGAAGCCAAAAGACTGTTTCTGTAATAAAATTTTGTAATCCTGATTGCATTTTGGTGAATGAACGATGGAACCAATCTTTGAAGATAGCGGCAGTCATCCAAGCGGACTTTGAATGTCTATAATGAACAGGGCAGTCAAACCCCTTAAAACAACGGGAGTTTCTGGCCTTGTCTATCACAAGGAGCTCGAGTTGATGAGATCCTTCCGCATTTGAACAGCACAAGAATGTTATTCTTTGCTTTTCCATCTTTGCTCCTGAGGCTGTTTTTTCTAATGATGATACATACGTCTTTTGTGATAAAAGTTTCCAAAATAAACCGGATCGTCGGCGTTGTAAACTTGCTCCCGACTTAAACCAATCTCTTCCATTTTCGTCTTTAGAGCTTTTTTGAATGGATCGACCAACTGGGGCTGTGAAGATAGTTTTCCCCCAGAAACTTGAAGCAACCGAACGCCATATCTCTTTTTGAAATTTTGGAGCTATCCATCACTGGCATTGAAGTCAAGGCAATTTTCTTTAATTGTACAATGAAGCATCTTCGCCTTTTCTTTTATCATCAGTCCGCTCACCGGGAGTTTTTTGTCCCTCATATGCAAAAACCATCTATACAACGATTTTTCCAACTTTGGATACTCTGATGAACGCATAGTTTTCCTTTTTCCAGGACCCATAAATGTATCGTTAACACATTTAAGGATAGCGTTTTTATTTTTCTTTATTCCACATACTGTAGACTTTGCCATTCCATATTTAGTTGCTAAATTTGCAACACTTGCACCTTTTCGTAAGCATTCCAAAATATCGGATTTGTCTCTTAAAGTCAGAAACGTATGCTTTTTTGTGTGCATGTTTCAAAATTATTTACATTTGATTATTTCTTAAGAAAATAAAGAGGCACTTATGCTTGCGTGCAATCACCAACCAAAAACACTTAAAAATTCTTACAGACGACTGACGTAGACAAAATCAAACCCTGTAATGAGCACCTGTAAGCATTTTCGAGCGATGGGTAAATACATAGTATGTATGTACATGCATATTGAATGCGAATAACTAGGGAATTCCCCAAATTACAAAGCGCTTTAAATTCGTTATTGACAACAATATTGTTCATATTTTAGAGCTTTTGTCCAAAGTTCATATTTTAGAGTAGTCAATGGTAGCCAAAAAGTGTTCATATTTTGGGGGGTTCATAATTTAGGGTGTTCATATTATCGCGAGTCCACTGTATTCTCTTGGAAACTTTCAACTACAAAAACAATTTTCCTTATACGAAAAATATTCTCTAAAACTGTGGAAAATTTTACAAAATAGGTTTGAAATTTAAATAATTTCTGATTTTTATTGGGTGATATTTTTATAATATTTGTATGTATGTTTAAACTTATTACCGTTAGTAGTAAATCTATATACATATATATTTATCAATGCCACTTTCTTTGTAATTTCATCACTCATAAACGGCTGAACCGATTTGGCTGTTTTTTTTTTATTGTATTTGTTATTATTAGGAGAAGGTTCTTATGTAAGAAAAAATTACGAAAGTTGCCGGAAAACCTCCAAAAACAGCCCTTTTCTTTTTCCCATACAAACGTTTTATTTTGTATGTATATACATATGTATGTACATACATACATATTTACATATGTAAGTAAAAATGATGACATCACCGCTGTCCACGAAATGCGATGGACGGGACAAGGACAGAGACGAGTAGGCCATATAAAGGAGCGCAAGTTTGGTGTAGGATTCGTGGTGGGAGAGAGACTCCGTCGCCGAGTACTATCATTCACTGCGGTGAATGAACGTCTAGCCACAATCCGCATCAAAGCGAGGTTCTTCAACATATCGCTGATTTGCGCCCACGCCCCGACGGAAGAGAAGGACGATGTAACCAAAGATGCCTTTTATGAGTGCTTGGAGCGCACTTATGAAGGCTGCCCCCGCCACGATGTCAAAATCGTGCTTGGCGACTTTAACGCCAGGGTGGGCAAAGAAGGTGTCTTTGGCACTACGGTCGGTAAATTCGGCCTCCACGACGAAACATCCCCTAATGGGTTGAGGCTGATTGACTTCGCCGGGGCCCGAAATATGGTTATCTGTAGTACTAGATTCCAGCATAAGAAGATTCACCAAGCTACTTGGCTGTCTCCGGATTGAAAAACTACCAACCAGATCGATCATGCTGTGATAGACGGAAGACACGTCTCCAGTGTTTTAGATGTGCGTGCGCTCCGAGGTCCTAACATCGACTCGGACCACTATCTTGTTGCAGCTAAGATTCGCACCCGCCTCTGTGCAGCAAAAAACGCGCGCCACCAAACACAAGGAAGGTTCGACGTCGAGAAGCTGCAATCACAACAGACAG
Organism: Bactrocera neohumeralis; assembly: GCF_024586455.1. Taxonomy (NCBI): domain Eukaryota; kingdom Metazoa; phylum Arthropoda; class Insecta; order Diptera; family Tephritidae; genus Bactrocera; species Bactrocera neohumeralis. The sequence goes on along the minus strand of NW_026089622.1, from coordinate 779,911 downwards.
CCGAACGATTTGCTACTCGGCTTGCACTCCTGCTCTCTGAGAGCACTCGTCAACAACTCAGTATAAGGGAACTGTGGGACGGCATTTCAAACTCCTTACGTACAGCTGCAACCGAAACCATTGGTTTTCGGAAAGTGCAAAAGAACAGCTGGTACGACGAGGAGTGCCGTGTCGCAGCGGAGAGAAAACAGGCTGCCTACCTCGCAACGTTACGATCGACCACTACACGTGCGGGATGGGACAGATACCGAGAGTTGAATAGGGAAGCGAGACGCATTTGTAGACAGAAGAAGAAAGAGGCTGAAATGCGTGAGTACGAAGAGCTTGATAAGCTGGCCGACAGGGGTAATGCTCGAAAATTCTACGAAAAAATGCGGCGGCTTACGGAAGGTTTCAAAACCGGAGCGTATTCCTGTAGAACCCCCAAAGGTGATCTAGTCACTGATGCCCAGAGCATACTTAAATTATGGAGGGAATACTTCTCCAGCCTGCTGAATGGCAGTGAACGCACAACACCAGGAGAAGGAGAACCCGATTCCCCAATCGATGACGATGGAGCAGACGTTCCATTACCCGACCATGAAGAAGTTCGAATAGCAATTGCCCGCCTGAAGAACAACAAAGCGGCAGGGGCCGACGGATTGCCGGCCGAGCTATTCAAACACGGCGGCGAAGAACTGATAAGGTGCATGCATCAGCTTCTTTGTAAAATATGGTCGGACGAAAGCATGCCCAACGATTGGAATTTAAGTGTGCTATGCCCAATCCATAAAAAAGGAGACCCCACAATCTGCGCCAACTACCGTGGGATTAGCCTCCTCAACATCTCATATAAAGTTCTATCGAGCGTATTGTGTGAAAGATTAAAGCCCACCGTCAACAAACTGATTGGACCTTATCAGTGTGGCTTTAGACCTGGCAAATCAACAACCGACCAGATATTCATCATGCGCCAAATCTTGGAAAAGACCCGTGAAAGGAGAATCGACACACACCACCTCTTCGTCGATTTCAAAGCTGCTGTCGACAGCACGAAAAGGAGCTGCCTTTATGCCGCGATGTCTGAATTTGGTATCCCCGCAAAACTAATACGGCTGTGTAAACTGACGTTGAGTAACACCAAAAGCTCCGTCAGGATCGGGAAGGACCTCTCCGAGCCGTTCGATACCAAACGAGGTTTCAGACAAGGCGATTCCCTATCGTGCGACTTTTTCAACCTGCTTTTGGAGAAAATAGTTCGAGCCGCAGAACTAAATAGAGAAGGTACCATCTTCTATAAGAGTGTACAGCTGTTGGCGTATGCCGATGATATTGATCATAAAACAAACAGTCGTCGCATTCGCGACTTGGCTTTCACGTCACTGTTGACAGTCATAACTTTAAAGTCGTAGATAATTTCGTCTATCTTGGAACCAGCGTAAACACCACCAACAATGTCAGCCTAGAAATCCAACGCAGGATAACTCTTGCCAACAGGTGCTACTTCGGACTGAGTAGGCAATTGAGAAGCAAAGTCCTCTCTCGGCAAACAAAAACCAAACTCTATAAGTCACTCATAATTCCCGTCCTGCTGTATGGTGCAGAGTCTTGGACGATGTCAACAACGGATGAGTCGACGTTGCGAGTTTTCGAGAGAAAAGTTCTGCGAAAGATTTATGGTCCTTTGCGCGTTAGCCACGGCGAATACCGCATTCGATGGAACGATGAGCTGTACGAGATATACGACGACATCGACATAGTTCAGCGAATTAAAAGACAATGGCTACGCTGGCTAGGTCATGTTGTCCGGATGGACGAAAACACTCCAGCTCTGAAAATATTCGACGCAGTACCCGCCGGGGGAAGCAGAGGGAGAGGAAGACCTCCACTCCGTTGGAAGGACTAAGTGGAGAAGGACCTGGCTTCGCTTGGAATATCCAATTGGCGCCACGTAGCGAAAAGAAGAAACGACTGGCGCGCTGTTGTTAACTCGGTTATAATCGTTTAAGCGGTTTCTACGCCAATTAAGAAGAAGAAGAAGTGAAAATGGTTGTTTGTTTGTTAGTAACGCTAACGTTCGAGAACGGCGGAACCAATCTTCATGAAATCAGAAGTTGTTCGCTGTGGATCTGGAAAGGGGTAGATATACCATACCATATACTTTTCATAAGGAAAAGTCGAAAAATTGGAAATTTCCAAAAAGTGACTTTTCATACAATTCTTTTTTGTTTTGTTTTTCAATATTTTGATTAGTAAATTATTTGAATAGTTCAATTTCGGTCGCTTACTTTTTTATTCCGGCTATTTAAAAGAATAATTATTGAAAGTTCTTCAGTGAAAACTTTATGTGTGTTTGAAACGAAGTGATCATATAAGAAATTATTTTAAAGAAAATGCCGGCATGTCCAAAATCAAACATAAGTCGACGTATTCGAAATGCTCGGGGCGTGTTGGCACAAAGAGTATCACAAAGTGCAGTGCGACGTCCCCGAAATAGATTTGAAGAAGCTCATCATGCAAGAAATCCAGCAAGACCTACGTGAATACGACGTCGTGTTTTGGAAGATATGTTCCGTGCTGCATTTGATTACGACCCTTCAATCGACTATAATGTACATGGATATATTGGAATGATGGATGTTATATGCCCACATTGTGAAGCGGCTAAATTCTCGGGTGAAACGGCTGGAATGTGTTGCGTTAACGGGAAAGTAAAATTGCCGGAATTTGAGCCGCCTCCTGAACCATTACAATCATTAATTTTTGAGACATCACCAGAATCGAAACATTTTTTAAATCATATACAAGAGAACAATTCGTCTTATCAAATTACTTCTTTCGGCGCTACAAAAATTATAAGAGATCAATTTATGCCGACATTTAAGGTGATTGCATGGATGGTTTTTTCAATGAATAGGGAAAAATTTATTCCTATAACATTGCATACATATTACAGATCCAAGGTCAAATTTATCACCTAGCGGGTTCATTGTTACCGCTCCCCGACGCTAACCATCAATTTTTACAAATATATTTCATCGGAGATAAAAATCGTGAATTAAATCAACGCTGCACAATTGGTTCTCACACAAAAAGAGAAATTCTTTGCGAACTACAAGATTTTTTTCATCAGCACAATGAATTAGTCCAATTGTTCAAAACTGCTATGGATCGGTTGCCATCTGATAATCACTGAATCGTTATAAGAGCCGATAAAACTCCAACTGGAGAGCATTCAAGAAGATTCAATGCACCAACCATTGATGAAGTGGCCATTGTGATTATTGGCGATCATTTTCAATCTCGAGATATTATTCTTCATCGTAGAAATGAACAATTACAACGTGTTTCGGAGCTTCATCGTTGTTACGATGCGTTACAGTATCCTACATTGCACTGGAATGGCCATGATGGATATAGTATCCCAATGATTAATCCAAGCACAGGTACATAATACATATCGTGCTCATAAATATTTCGTTTAAATAAAAGATTTCGATTTTGAATTGAAAACTTCTAAATACGTTTTGAAACGTCTCAATCAAAGTAAATTGCGATCAGAAGAATACATACATTTGCGTGATGCAATAACAAATGATGGGAATTTGAATGATATTGGACATCTAACGATATTACCAGCATCTTATATTGGAAGTCCTCGCCATATGCACGAATATGCTCAAGATGTGATGTCATACGTGAGAAAATACGGCCGACCAGATTTATTTATTACATTCACATGTAATCCGAAGTGGAGCGATATTCAAAATAATTTGTTTGACGGTCAATCAACAACAAATCGTCACGATATAAATGCACGTGTTTTTCGGCAAAAATTAAAAGCGCTGATGGATGTAATTGTGAAATTGCACGTATTTGGAGAAGTGCGGTGTTATATGTATTCAATCGAATGGCAAAAGAGAGGATTGCCGCACGCACATATTGGTGATATTGATATGGTTGGTTCGTAAAATCACACCAGATGAAATTGATAATATCATATCAGCCAAGATACCAGATCAAACAATTGATCAAGAATTATTTGAAGTCGTCACAAAACATATGATTCATGGCCCATATGGCGTACTAAATATAAATTCACCATGCGTGATTGATGGCAAAAGCTCAAAGCGTTATCCCAGAGCATTGACATCCGACACAATAACAGGCAATGATGGATACCCGTTGTATCGACGACGGTCTACTGAAGATAACGGTCAATCAGTAATGATGAACATTCGTCATCAAGAAATCATCGTCGATAATCGCTGGGTTGTGCCATATTCACAACTTCTGTCTAAAATATTTCAGTCTCACATTAACGTTGAGTATTGTAATTCCGTCAAGTCAATCAAATACATTTGGAAGTATGTGAATAAAGGAAGTGATATGGCTGTCTTTGAAGTACCTGATGCTGACAATAGGAACGATGAAATTACCCGATATTAAATGGGCCGATACGTTAGCGGCAATGAAGCAATTTGGCGAATATTTGCGTTTCCATTGCACGAAAGACATCCTGTTGTTGTTCATCTAGCGGTGCATCTTGAAAATGGTCAACGTGTTTATTTTACTACTGAAAATATACAGCAGAGAGCAGCACAACCACTAGCGACTATTTTAACTGCTTTTTTTCGACTTTGTGAAACCGATACATTTGCCAGAAGTTTGCTATATACTGATGTACCTCAGTATTACACATGGAATACATCATCAAAAGAATTCCAACGACGTAAACAGGGTACAGCAGTTGATGGTCACCCAGGTATATTTTCAACAGATGCTTTGGGGAGAATGTATACGATTCATCCCAACAACGCGGAATGTTTTTATTTGCGATTGCTATTGATGAACGTTCAAGGACCGAGATCGTTCGAATATTTGAAAATAGTTGACGGTCATTTATGTGAGACGTATCGCGAGGCATGTCACCTACTGCATTTGTTGGAAAACGATTCACATTGGGAATCGACGCTTCAAGATGCATGTGTTTCATCTTTACCACAAAAAAAAAGAATGCTTTTCTCGATTATAATATCAACATGCATGCCGTCGAATCCACTGGAATTATAGAACAAATATCAAGATTACATGACGGAAGATATTTTGATTCGGATGCGTCGTACGTCAAATAATCCAGATTTGATGATTACCTTGGAAATGTACAATGAAGCATTAATAATCATTGAAGATATGTGTCTCAAAATTGCGCATAAAGCATTACCACAGTTATCTATGATTTCACCTGATCGTCCGGTGCATGATTTGATGGATCAAGAATTGCAACGTGAACAACAATTCAATTGTGACGAATTGATTGAATTTGTGCAATCAAATATTGACAAATTAAATGATCAACAAAACTATGTACATCAAACAATTTTGCAAGCTGTTTCTGTGGGATGAGTGTACAATTTATGCGGAAATCAACAGCTGTTTGGTGGTGCCTTGATATTGTTATCAGGTGATTTTCGACAAACATTGCCAATTTCTTCCTCGATCAACTCCTGCCGATGAAATAAATGCATGCCTGAAATCTTCTGCTTTCTGGAGATTTGTGAAAAATTTGACGTGGAATAGCAATATGCGTGTCCTATTACAAGACGATTCATCTGCATATCAGTTTTCGGAACAATTGTTGGATATCGAAAATGGAAAAATGTAAATCGACAATACTAATGGAATGATCACCTTGCCCGAAAATTTTTGTACAATTTTGCAAACAAAAGAAGAGTTGGTCGAATGCGTTTTCCCAAATATCATTCAGAATCACAGAAGCCATGATTGGTTAGCAGAACGTTCAATATTGGCACCGAAGAATATGCACGTCAATGCAATGAACTTCCAAATTCAAGAAAAATAGCCAGGTGAAGTCATAACTTATAAAGCCATTGACAGCGTTATGGATGAAGATGAAGCTGTGAATTATCCAATTGAATTTCTGAATTCGTTGGAACCACCTGGTACACCGCCACATCTTTTGAATTTAAAGGTTTGTTCATTACTTTAATCATTACAGAATATAAATCTGTAAGGAGGTTCAATGAAATATATTATTGATTCCATTTTTAAGGTTGGTTCACCAATCATATTACTACGGAATATCAATCCTCCAAAAATGTGTAATGGTACACGACTGGCAATAAAGAAGCTAATACCAAATTTGATTGAAGCAACTATACTCAATGGCAAAGCGAAATGTGCTTATACCACGTATTCCAATGATTCCAACAGGCATGCCATTCGATTTCAAACGTCTGCAATTTTCGGTGCGTTTATCATTTGCCATGACTATAAACAAAGGACAAACATTTCAAATATGCGGAGTAGATTTGGAAGAATCGTGTTTTTCACATGGACAATTATATGTTGCATGTTCGAGAGTCGGTACTGCACATCGTTTATTCATTCATGCACCGGACAGTAAAACTAAGAACGTTGTTTATCAAGATGTTTTAGATTAGAACTCGAATTTTTGAGATTTACAATTTATTATATACGCTTATGTAAAAATAAGAGGAGACTGAAGAATAAATACATTCAATGTTTGAAGAGTATTACTTTGTTGAATTTTTTATTGAATCGCTATGACAATTTTCTTATTATTCATATTTATGTACGCTTCTCAATGTTAGCGTTATAACAATTTTATGGAGTAAATGGATAATATCGTACGAATGCATTCTCATGAACTGCATATCCTTTATCAACAATATCTTGGTCAATCCTCATCCTTAATTCATAATCGTCTAAATTTATGAAAAAGATTTCGTCTATTTGTTTCATTATTTTCATAGTGAAAGATTCGTTCAAAGCAATTTCTTCAAAATATTTGATAGCTTCTCGGGAACAGTATTTCCCATTACTTGGCTTGATATTTGCTAATCGGCAATTCAGAATTTGCTCTACATCCTGGTATTCCCTTTCTTCCGGTCTGAATTTTACGGTGACGCACGATGGGCTATCAATCGACTGAACAACTGTTTTTTCCTGAAGATAATCAGGATGGAATGTTCTTCTCATATCGAATCTTTTCATCGTCATTTTTTGTATGGTATACTTTGGAAACAAAAAATTTTTTTTTATTATATTGAATTATACTGTATTTGTTATTGACTTTTTGTTTGGCTATTAACTTACTGTTTTATTACACTTTTATGAATGGAAAATCACATTATTTTCAAATACAGAGTAATTATTATCGCAGAATATATGTAATTATATACCATGAAATTTCAGGTTTTGTTGTTTGCTAAATAAGTGGACTTTTGCTCAAGTAACAATATAATGTGACATTACTCATTCATGTCAAATGCTTATGTTTTTGTTTTTCTTATGTTTTTGTTTACACTCAAACGTCAAATAAATAAAAATTTAGATTTGTCGTTTGTGGATATTTCATAAAATCTGAAAATAGGCAATTGCTTTGGCAAATTTATCGCAAATTTGAATATTCAATATGTTTAAAACGAAAATGACAAAAATGTCTATAATGAAAAAAAATTAAATGAAGTATAATAGCCGATAAATATTTATTAAAAAAAATGAATAAATTATTAATATACTTACGAACTGCGCAGCAAAGCGCGCCGGGTAAGCTAGTAATAAAATATTTTTTAGTTAACATAATAAGAAGCTGACACCAGCGTAGTAACATATGTATGTACATAAATATTAAATTGAATCATTTTCTAATTCTAAATTATTTAATAGCTCTTCGTATCCACAATTACATTCGTCGTTCTCATCATTTTCATCAACGTCGTTTGCAGAAAATGTATCAGCGTCACCATCCGCAGAGCTAAATAAAGCAATAACTTCCTTAGGATGTTGCATTCGTTTTTGTTTTTTTATGCGTTTGTCGAAGCTAATACTAGAAATTAAAGGATCTGATGTGTCAAAAGCTCTATTAATCACGTCAGTTAGATTGCTAATTCTGCTGTTTTTCCGAGCATGATTCTGAGGCTTCTTCACCAAAATAACCAATTGGAAGTACCATGTTTTCGACGATCTTTTTGGAGTGAACTAAGACTTTGTGCACAGTTGCTGTCATCGGGCACCAGAGATATTTTTGCATTATAAGTTCGGCGGTCCGGAGGCAGAATAATTCAAACTTTGCTAAGTTTAATGGAAGTTGGCAAGTTAAACATATTAATATTATCTTTAAATTGTATATAAGTTCCTTGTTTACACCAATAATTTCAGCAAATAATTCGTGATTTTGAAATGCGCGGCGCGAAGTATTTCCGTCGTTTGTATTGCCAAATGACCCAATTTTTGGTTTATCTACATGTAAACCGAGACGTGTCCAAAACAAACATTGAATATCCTTTTTTTCTTCTCCGACGATGTGTTTATCTGATTCGTTACGTATTTGCCACTTTTTTAAATTTTTTTTATAACTTAAATGAAGTACAAACTCAAAAAACCGTATCCAACAATGTAGAGGAGAAATTCCGTACTTTAAATTACTTGATTTCGGTTTAAATTTCTCTCATTTAAGATTTGTTTCATTTAAAAAATCCTTAGGAGTAGCACCGCATATAGGACAACATTGAGTTGCTTTTGTTCCGGTTAACACATTTAACACTTTTCCATCAATTGCCATCAAATACAACGTATAATTTATTTCAATTGTTTTCTCATCGTCAATTTTTATTTTAAAGACCTCTAATTTGTCCAGTTCCGCTTTAATATCGTTGTTTTCTTTAGTTATTGTTTATTTAGTTTCTTTAATATATTCAAGTTTTAAAGGACGACAAAATCGTATAGACTGGGGTGTCCGATTGTACCACAAAATTGTGCCGTTTTCGTCACTCATACGTAATGGAGTAATTGTAGTGGCAAGAAGCGATGAAACAATTTGATGTGATTCAGTTGAATATTTCTGCTTGAAATTAGAATGACCTGTACTGCTGTCAAATCCATAGTTTACAATTAACTCCACTTTCAAAAAGGTTTCTTTCCTATCCTCCATCACCGCGACCATAACATCTCTTTGTAGTATACTAAGCTTCTCTGCTGTGTGTTCAAGTAATCTTTTCAAACTACTATTTCCTTCGGTCTGCATGCACATTTCTTACTTAATACTTCTTTGTAAGAAGGAAAGATATCACAATTTCGGCTAAGACTTTCTTCTCCAATATTTATATATTGTTGTTTGGTAAAGCTATTTTCCACCAAGAAAGCCAACCCCTCTTCAGCAGACATGCGAATTGGGCATTTCTCGTCGGTTTTATTTTCTACTAGTTTTCTTATTTTAGACATTTCATTTGAGTTGTTTAAAGTCCTTTTTAAAGTTACAGCCAAATCTATTTGACCTCTTTTACGGGCAGCCGTAGACGCAGCGGACACCATTAAGTCAATATTGTCGCCTTGCTGTTTCGATAATTCCGCAGCTTCTCTTCTTTGCGTTCTTGCAGATTTTTCATTAAATGTAAGGGATTTACGGCCCACTTTTGATGTGCTTGGTATAGAATATAACAACTCCGGTTTCATTATTTCGGTTTTTATTAAAAGCCAGATTGCATTTTGTTTCAAAAATACATCTACACGCCGATGACTTTTTCCCCATCTGTCATTAATATATTTACATATAATTCTATTTTTTTTCCTCTAAATAGACAGTGTATTCATCGGAAACGTCAATTGCAATAACGTTTTCTAACAAAAAATCAAAAACTGCTGTCTGTCTAAGGCACGTGTTTGCCTCCTCCTTCCATACTTCAAATAAATCAGCAAATCGCACGGAGTAGTGGTCTAAGAAAAATGTGAATTATTTAAAAATCGCAAAAAAGAGCAAAATAATTTTTTGCACACAAACTCCAAATTGAGTTATTTATACAATCATAAACTAGCAAGACTACCAACTGCTACCAATTTTTTTAAGCTCTACGTAAAGTTGAAAAATATTACTTAAGCCAAAGTTAATATTTAAATAAATTCTTTTCAAACTTAACAACAGTTGAATGTATTAATATTCGAGAAACAAAATATAATTACCTTTATTGTTAGTTTCCATTTTTTTCTTTTAGTTAATTTTAATTTGTTTATAAAATATTCAGTTTTGAGTTTCAGCCAAATATCCCCACTTGTATAAGCAAATAGGCAAAGTTACAATTTAACTGCTGACCACATAACGGTAAACCGATTAAAGGGAAAACAAAATATGCAATTAACTCATGCGAAGTATCAGCTTAGTGATGGTAAAGAAAACAGACGAAAAATCGGAACTTTTAAAAATCGATTTTGGCCAGAAAATGTGGTCCTAGGAACCATAGTGCAACGTTACTATACAAATGTACATATGCATGTACATATATGTATATGTAAAATTGTTGGTTTGCATGACAATCAACTGAAACAAATCCAAAATGATTTTACTTTAAATAAAGACAACTTTGTTTATTTTTTTATAAAATATGTATGATATTTTTATTGAAATATTTTTACTTAAAACTAACAATTTCAAAATTTTAATTAAATTAATTATTAATAAAAAAAAAAAAATTTAACATAAAACTGAATTACGAAATATTCCATTTAAAATGAAAATTTCTCACACAACTTAATAATTAAATTAAGTCATTAAGCTGTTTTTAACACAATTTAATCCATCTTGATTAATATTAGTGTTTAAAAAAGCTAGGCTCAATTGCAGCGTTAAAAAAAAAAAACAATAAAAAACTTTAACTTCGGTTGCACCGAAGCTAAATACCCTTCAAAGGTGCATTTCTGTTAGTAACTATGTGTTCAGTTTGTATGGAAGCTATATGCTATAGTCAACCGATCTGATCAATTTCTTCGGATATTACATTGTTGCTTTAGGAAATAACATATACCAAATTTCGTGAATATATCTTGTCAAATGTGAAAGTTGTCCATACAAGAACTTGATTCCGATCGTTCAGTTCGTATGGCAGCTATATGCTATAGTTAACCGATCTGAACATTTTCTTCGGAGATTACATTGTTGCTTTAGAAAATAATATATACCAAATTTCGTGAATACATCTTGTCAAATGTGAAAGTTGTCCATACAAGAACTTGATTCCGATCGTTCAGTTTTTATGGCAGCTATATGCTATAGTTAACCGATCTGATCAATTTCTTCTGAGATTACATTGTTGCTTTAGGAAATAATATATACCAAATTTCGTGAATATATCTTGTCAAATGTGAAAGTTGTCCATACAAGAACTTGACTCCGATCGTTCAGTTTGTATGGCAGCTATATGCTATAGTCAATCGATCTGAAAATTTTCTTCGGAGATTATATTGTTGCTTTAGAAAATAATATATACCAAATTTCGTGAATATATCTTGTCAAATGTGAAAGTTGTCCATACAAGAACTTGATTCCGATCGTTCAGTTTGTATGGCAGCTATATGCTATAGTTAACCGCTCTGAACAATTTCTTCGGAAATTACATTGTTGTTTTTGAAAATAACATATACCAAACTTAATATACCCTGTTCAGGGTATAAAAAAACATGGAAAGATAATAAAAAAGACTGAAAGTAGAAGAAGAGCTGAAAATATAAGAAAAAATCTGAAAATGAAAAAAACCTGTAAATAGAATAAAATCCAAAATATTAAAAAAGTTAACATATTATTATTTTGCAAATTCATTACTTACCCAAAAGTAAGATGTTCGATAGCAAATGGTTCTGAATTGCAAGTTATTTTTAAGTTTTGTTTTTATTTTTTCATCGCGCTTCCGATGTCGTTCCCTAATTATTTTTTCTTTCACAAGCCACTTTGAATTTTTAAAGAGCAGTACTGTCAATAAATATTCTAATAATTTTATTTTGTGGGCGAAACACTCATCGGCTTGATCAAACCATTGAGGAAAAACCTTTTCGGTTTTTTGTTGTATTGCGGACAACATTAGAATGATGAGCATATTCGTTAAAGAGCTTGGCGTACCACATCATTTGCAGTCGACACACGTCGAAGACCCTATCACTAGGATTGACAAGCATTAAATCGCTGTCATCCTTGTAATTTTTCGCTCTGATGAGGGCCTTCGAATAGAGCTCTGTCGCTCTGTGTCTTAGTCATTGCCTTTTTGCACCTTTCGCAATGACTTTAAACAGAATTTTCTCGTAAATATCATAGTCTGTGTAGTACCGCTTGATTCGGACGTCAGCTTCATCGTCTTCTTCAAAGAAATTTTCGTCAGGAATAACAAAAGATTCCAAACCGAGTTGCTCATATTCCTGATCGATTTCCTGCACATCTAGATGACGATCTTCGGGGCCTAAATTCTAATCTAAATTAACGTTGTCATCATCCTCGCAATTTGGTCTCTTATTCTCAAATTTTTGTCTAAGTATCTTCGTAGATATTAGACGACCTACAATGTATTGGATTTCATGGGCAGTCGGATGGGTATTAATACCATGACTGGCTCGGACTCTATAAACAAAATTCTCCAACGTATGCTGATTCAATTTCCCAAGGAATATAAAATCGAATTCCCTTTGATCCCTAAATAGCTCTTCTGACAACATTAACATTCCCCTAATTGCGAAAACCGTCAATACACTTAACCCGAACATCATTCGGTAATCTAATTGATTTTAAAAACTCTATGTGATCATAGAGGCGTTGGACCATCCTGCAATCATTCTTCAGTGGACGTTTTAACGGATTTTTTGAATCAAATATTTTACAGTCTAAATTGTTAAAGAGATCATTAATCCTCTTGACAAATAACTGAGTAGGCGTTATATATTTTATTAAATATTCGTCACTGCCGAATAGATTTTGTAAACCATTTCGATGCCAGCCGCGACCGAATTGCTAAAAACTTGAGTGGCACGTTTGACGGACACTTTCTCAAAGACGCTGGGGAAATTTTAGACAATTTTGAATAAGAAGTCCACCTTTGGAAATTTAGTATGAAAACACATATTTCCAACTTGAACTTAACCCTTTTACCATAAAAAAACAACACTTATTTCCTATTTTCATTTCTCGATGGCCTTTCCCATAGTCTACAAACCCATCAATAATATCCCTAACTCTATTATAAGTTAGGTCGGACTTTATGATGATTTCATCAAATAAAAGAACGCAATTACGTTCTAGAACGGACATATTTTTGGCGATTTTGCCTAAATTTGATATGACATTAACATCGAAGCCAGGAACAACATACCTAATGGGACGCCATCTCAAAAGAGAGCTTTTACTCGGTAAAGAGAAACCTAAATCGTCACGCACGAAGCTATAAGCTTTGGTGGACATATCATTAATATTTTATGCCAATGTCTTTTCATTGTCACTAAAAAAAGTGTGTTTCGTGACGATCATCCTAGCGAATGTAATAGCATCATAGCTGGAATTCTCATCCGCAACTATTGCACGTGTTTGTAGTTCTTTATATATAAATCCTCAATCACCCCTTCTAACTCTTTGACCTTTTTATTTAATTTCAGCGCATTACTTTGATAATAACGCACGGATCGAGCAAATCGCTCGCGGCTGTCTAATGCAAAGCCTTCGAAGTCACTTTCTGACCCTAATCCTAATCTTTTTTCTTCTAGGATGAAGTATTTCTCAAATTCCATCAAAGTTATGTCGTCCTATTCACTATCTCCTACAGCTAACTTAGAACGAACATATGTTCTAGTAAACGGCGGGTACACCCAATCAGAGTCATCACTAGACGAGCTATGATTTAGTGCTGACTCTAATCTTAAATTTTTTTGTTTGTTTCCCAAGACTCTGGATCCAAATACAAAAAGTTGGTTGACAACTTGTACTTCTTAAAAAATGTTAAAGTTCTTTTGGATACAAATTCGCCTAAATCCGAATTGCCTAAGTCACTTAATTTTTATACTCTCGCAACAATGTTGCTAAGGAGAGTATTATAGTTTTGTTCACATAACGGTTGTTTGTAAGTCCTAAAACTAAAAGAGTCAGATATAGGGTTATGCATACCAAAGTGATCAGGGTGACGAGTAGAGTTGAAATCCGGATGTCCGTCTGTCCGTCCGTCCGTGCAAGCTGTAACTTGAGTAAAAATTGAGATATCGTGATGAAACTTGGTACACGTATTCCTTGGCTCCATAAGAAGGTTAAGTTCGAAGATGGGCAAAATCGGCCCACTGCCACGCCCACAAAATGGCGGAAACCGAAAACTTATAAAGTGTCATAACTAAGCCATAAATAAAGATATTAAAGAGAAATTTGGCACAAAGGATCGCATTAGAGAGTGGCATATTTGGACGCAGTCTTTTTGGAAAAGTGGGCGTGGCCCCGCCCCCTACTAAGTTTTTTGTACATATCTCAAAAACTACTATAGCTATGTCAACCAAACTCTACAGAGTCGTTTTCTTCAGGCATTTCTATATACAGTTCAAAAATGGAAGAAATCGGATAATAACCGCGCCCACCTCCCATACAAAGGTTATGTTGAAAATCACTAAAAGTCCGTTAACCGACTAACAAAAAACGTCAGAAACACCAAATTTTACGGAAAAAATGGCAGAAGAAAGCTGCACTCAGGTTTTTTTAAAAATTGAAAATGGGCGTGGCCTCGCCCACTTATGGACCAAAAACCATATCTCAGGAACTACTAGACCGATTTCAATGAAATTCGGTATATAATAGTTTCTTAACACCCTGATGACACGTACGAAATATGGGTGAAATCGGTTCACAACCACGCCTTTTTTCAATATAACGCTATTTCGAATTCCATCTGATGCCTTCTCTGTATAATATATGTATACATTAGGAACCAATGATGATAGCGGAGTAAAACTTTACAAAAATACGGTATTTTAAAAATATATAAATGACGTATAATGAAATCTCGATTATCACTTTATCATGCGAGAGTATAAAATGTTCGGTGACACCCGAACTTAGCCCTTCCTTACTTGTTTTTAACTAATATACGCAAGGCTACATCCCGTGCACTTCGACGCGTATAATGTATATTATGGTTGCGTGCTCAACACATATCATTATGTTATTGTTGCTTATAGTGATTTACATTTCGTTTTTGTTTTCTATTTTCTTTCATACACTTCAGTTACTTTTTGAATTCAAGAGTATGGAAAAAAAGATGTCAAAAGAAATCAATGGAACTTGCAACGGTACGCTTAACTTCGCTTCTCACCGCCTTCTCCTACATTTAGACAGAATTTATCGAACAAGAAGTTTTCTCATTATTTTAAGCAGATAAACTTTTAAATAAAAATAAGAAGATTTCCCACATATAAATAAGAAGAAATCTCTATGAAAATATCTTCGTCTTTGACCTCTGTCCTCTTCTTCGTCCCTGCAACTGATCATGGAGACAATCTTTTTATTTTTATTAGCCATATTTTTCTCTGTGTGCACTTGCGCATTTGCACCAGGAAGTTATTAAAATTTTGCTTAGGTGCCTTTCTGAAAGGCTCGAAGGACCAATTGTTCACTAGATATACATACATATGTACTTACGGAATTTGAAAGCACGGATCTAAATAACAGAAAACACAACGCAAAGAACTTTTCTTTTCTCTATAATATTTTTATTTAGCGTATGTATGCTCCACTTAACTCACGTCACTTGGCGGTTTGTTAAAAAACAGAAATTTCGGCGATTGTTGCGGTTAAAAATGAAAAACTAAATGTCACGGACGACTGCTTTGCTTCACGGATGCAACGGTAAGAGACCGATATCGGTCGGATCAATCCCTTTTGAAGGTTTGGGTGGTGAACAGATGCTGATTACGAGTCGTCTCGTTGATAATCGTGTGTTTGTTGTGTTGTAGTGTTGTAGTAATGATCGGTCTTAAGTACTGTGTTTGATGCGTGTGTGGGTATTGGTGTATGCTGTGAAATGTTGTGTGATGAGGTGTTGTGACGTGACGTGATGTGATGTGATGTGATGTGATGCGATGTGACGTGACGGGAAGTGATACGATGTGAGATGTTGCAGTTCATAGCTCATGTGAACAGTCCCGTTACAATGTTGTGTCATTAAAGCTATTACTGTCCACATTATCCAAATCTGTAAATTTTAAAGGTCTTTTTATATTACTGGTATGGATTTTTTCTAAGTTTTGTTTTCTATATTTAGGCTGTTCCTTGTGCCTAACTGCTTTATAACTTTTTATAAATCCTTCCGTTCTTTGTTCTGTATAGTCTTCCCTGTTCCTATTTAGTTTGTTGATTGTCTTTTCTTTTTGCTGTTCTAAATGTTATCTTACTATCTTTTTATCTACTTTATTGTTATGTACCTCGTTGGGTGTGAATTTTATTGTAATAATAGCTTTTTGAATTAGCTGCTTAATTGATAAATTTTTATTTAATTTATGCTTATATAACATTCTAAATTTTTCAGAAATTGTATTATTGTTGGGTTTGGTTAAATGGAGTTCTATATTTTCATTATTTAAAAACTCCCTAATTCTTGTAACATTAAGTTCATTGTCAGCTACTATTTCCTTTGGTTTTCCTATTTTGGTAAAATGGTCTTCTAACTGTTCGATGAATGTAATGTGATTTCTATCAGTTAAAAGATATAATACTCCATATTTGGAAAATGTGTCTATAAGTGATAAAAAATGGAATATTTTTATTACATATATAGGTGTCTATGTGGATTATTTCATTATTCTTCGTAGTCGTTTCTGTATGAAAAAATTTTTGTTTAACAGGTCTCCTATCATATTTTACTTCTTGACATGTTTCGCATTGATTAATTACTATTTGTATTAACTCTCCTAATTTCGGATAATAAATTTTATTTCTAAGTTGATTATATGTTTCTTGTGTGCGCGAATGCATACTTTCTCTAATGTGATACAACGAAATTTACTTAACAGCTTCCACTTCTGTTTCTATATCCTGTGCTCTTATTGTGCTCTTTATAAATTCTAATTGTTTATCATTTGAAAAACATTTCTATTAGTTTCTCTTGTACTATATTGTACTGTCGTTCGGATAATTCCGAATAAATTCCTACTTTTCCTTTTGTTATATATTTTTTAAATATTTCACTCAATCTATCGAAATCATACTCTGAAATAAAAATAATTCTTTTTCTATGTATCTGTTTTAGTTCTTCTGTCTTGTTGTTTGTCAAAATAATTTGGGTTTTATATTTATTAAGTATCTCCTCCTTGATATAAAAATGATCTTGTAAATTTTCTTCTGCTGAATGTATTGTTTGCATTGATGTATCGTCATCTAAATTGTTAACTATATTTAGGTCATGCTCTGAAATTTCATCGGTATTTTCATCCTCATTTCCTTTTATCTCATCTTCATTATCCTGTATTCTGCTAAGAAAATCTGCTATTCTGTTTTCATTTCCTTTAATATATTCGATGTCAAATTGATATTCACCTAATTTTAACCATCATCTTTGATGTTTTAGTGACATGTCTTTCCCTCTATATTTTGAATGTAAATATTTAATTGGTTGATGATCTGTTACGATCTTAAATTTTCTACCGTATAAATATGGTCTAAAGTAGTTTACGCTCCAAATAATTGCTAAAAATTCTTTATCAGTTGCTGAACAATTTCGTTCATGATTATTTAAGGTTCTTGATGCATAACATATTGGGTGTCCTTCTCGAGATATAAATGCTCCTATTGCATAATTTGATGCATCTGTAGTTAATGTAAGTACTTTTTCAAAATTTGGATACCGTAAAATTGGATGCGAGCTTATTAATCGTTTAAGTTTTTCGAATGCTTCTATATATGAAGAATCTTGTATATTAATTCGGACTGCTTGTTTTAGATATTTTGTAATTGGTTGTGCTACCTTTGCATAGTCCTTAACAAATTTCCCATAATAACCTGTTATACCTAAAAAGCTCTTAATCTGTTTTTCCCATTTTTGGTAATTCCAATTCTTCTATTATTTTGATTTTATTTGGATTAGGCTTGATACCATCTTTTGTTAGAATATGTCCTAAAAATTTTGTTCCTTTTTTCAGAAAATTACATTTATCCATTTGTATTTTTAAATTTTTTGATTATAATACCTTGAAAATATCTCTAATTGATTGTATATGTGCCTGTAACTTTGTACTAAAGATTAGTATATCATCTAAGTATACTACGCATGTTTTGTTTATAAAGTCTCGTAAAATTTCGTTCATGAGTCGTTGAAAGGTTGCTGGTGCATTCTTTAACCCGAATGGCATTCTTGTAATTCATTTTACGAACGCTGTTTTACACCTATCTTCCTCTTTGATTGTAATTTGATGATAACCTTTTGCTAAGTCTAGTGTAGTAAAATATTGGGCTCGTCCCAATTTATCAAAAATTGAATCAATGTTAGGAAGAGGATATTTATCATCTATAGTTACCTCATTTAACTTTCTATAATCGATTACTATCCTGTACTTTCTTTTCCCTGAATTATCCATTTTCTTTGGAATTACTGTTAAAGGGCTGGAATATCGAGAATTACTTTTCCTTATAATTCCTTGTTCTTCCATTTCTCTGATTTGTTTTCTAACTTCTTCTTCATGCTGGGGTGGATATCTATATAATTTAGAATTTATTTGCTCTTCTGTAGTAGTTTTTATTTCGTGTTGAATTTCCGTAGTACTTGTTAATTTTTCTCCTTCTTTAAATAAAAGGTTTTCGAATATTTTCAATAATTCGTGATTTCTCTGAACTCTTCTGCATTTGGATGATCTAATTTAATTTCTTTTAATTTCTCATTTGTTGTTTCTAGGGTACATATTTCACTCAAATTGAATGGTTTATTTAAAAATTCTGATTCTTTTTTATTTAGTGAAATTTTTCCATCTATTAGATTTATCATCGTGTTTAAATGATGTAATAAATCAATTCCTATTATGAAATTATATTTCCTATTTTTTAATGATGTCGATCTCCATCTTATATACGCGTTTTCAGGTAAATTGAATTCTTTTGGTGCTTCCGTATGTACTTCATGGGTAATTGTTTCCTTGCTTGTTACTGTTCTGATTGTTATATTATTTTTAAGTGGGATTTTTCGAAATTCAATCAATTCAGAATCCACTAAACTTATATTCGCTCCCGTATCGATAAGCATAATGTTTTTTTTATTTTTAATTTTTATTACTATTCGTGGTAAGCTCTCCGAGGCTTCCTTGTAAAAAAAATTTATTCATTAATTTCCCTATAATCGTCACGTTCTCTATAGCTTTGCCTAGGTGTTTGCAAGCGATTTTGGCTGCTACTACTGCTAGGGTGTCCTGCTATTCGGGATCTCTCTTGATCTGAATTATTAGTTTCTCTATAATCTTCAAGTTCTCTGCAGCTTTGCCTAGGCGTTTGCAAGCGATTTTGGCTGCTCCTGCTGCTAGGGTGCCCTGCCATTTGAGATCTCTCTTGATCGAATTCTATTCTATCTACTTCCATAGGCTCTCCTCTATCTAGTCTTACTTGGTTTGAGTTTATATTTCTCCTCTTTCTACCTGAGTTATTATCTTTATATGTTGGGAACCTTTGCACATATTGGTGAGAATTATTATCTCTATTTTCTTTCTGTTGGAAATTCTGTCTAAATTGATTAGAATTGTTATCCACATTTCCCTTATCTTGTAAAAAATTTGGAACATTTTGCCTAATTTGACCTGGTCTATCGTCTTTGCCTATATATTTCTCAATACTATTATTATAGTATCTTCTATTGTTGTTATATTGTCCGTGCTGTCCATATGCTAGTTTGGTTTTTTTAAATTCTGGCCTAATACATGTATCCTCATATCTTCTTTTTGTCATTATCTCTATAATATTATAAAGGTCATGTTCCTCGTAAATTTTGTCTAATAATGTCCCCTGTGTCATTTCTTTAATTGTGTGCACTAAAGGACTGTCCACGTTGCTCATGTCTATCCCTACATCGACTGCATATTCTCCTGTATACTTCATGGGGTTCCAGATCAGGTTTATATCTTAACTTCAGCGTTTTCTTGGATTTCCGTCCAGTTGTCCGGGTGCGGTAAATTTATTATAACGTCCTTTGCCTCTCCTTGTATCGTCCTATAATATATTGCCCTGGTGGCTTCCTTTTTGACTTCCTCATCTCTTATATTTGATAGTAGATATTCGATGCTGCTCATAAAATAATTTATTGTTACTTCTCCTTTTCCCGTGAATGTGGGTATGTGTTGAATGTTTTTCATAATTCGTTGTAGGTCATTTTCATTGGTTGCTTGACGATGTTGGAGATCGACATACGCTTGTCGAAGTTGCTCCAACTGCTGCTCTCTTCTGCTCAGTTGCTCGATGAGCTCTACGTTGGGTATTTGAATCTGCTCTTGTTCCATTTTTCTGTTGTTATCGAATATTTGTTGCCTCGATGTTTTGATTTCGATGGTTTTCCACGTTACCTTCGCTAATTTTGGTGACTCCACGCTTTTGTTTTTTCTTTTCGTGTTCACTGCAAAACTTGTTCTTTCTTGGATATTTTCGGTGGGTTAACGCATTTAACTTAAGTTCGTTTTCACTGCGAAAAAATATTTTATTAAATTTTTTCGGATATTTTCGGTAGGTTAACTTCTTTAACTTTAGGTCGTTTTCACTGCGAAAAATTATTTTATTTTATTTTTGTTATGTCCTGGAGGGTCTGGTCAACTTCCTGAGTTGACTACAGATACGCAGGATTTGTTTGGGTGTTATAGTTACGTTTCACCATCCTTGTAATGATTTTTACTAAGGATTACCGACTGTGCCAATTATATGTTTAGTCGCGGTAAACGGGTTTTTAAAAAAAGTCAAAAAATCAAATTAGATTGCAACGAGGTGACGTTGATGGCGATCTAGAACAGACTACTTTATTTGATAAAATTTACTTAAAATGACGCTTATTCTAATGACAACTTGTTTATTAACAATATTCACTTATTTTTAACATATTATTGCTGAAGAGGCATACTTTTATTGATTCCAATAATTCTTACGAAAATTACTTATTAAATTAATTTTTGTTTACTTTATTTGTTTAAGCAAATTGCAAAAGCCGGAAATGGTGTTATGTTGCAATTTGCTTTAACAGTTCGTCGTATTTGTCAACTGCATTGTCAGGTGTTTTTACATACGTAGTAGTACAAGTACCTCGCGCATTGAGCTGCATGTTTATACATTCATATATACCGTTATGTATGTACATTTATTTGTATACATTGCCGAACAAATAATGCACAAGCATACAAAGATACATATGCGTACACATATGAATATATCACCAACAAAAATTTGAAACATTGTTCTGCAAAAACAATTGTCTGAAATAACAGAAGCATCACAAGTCAATATGGCAGTCAAATTGGCGAAGGACAAATGTAGTAAATTTTACAACAAAAACGATTTCATTCATAAATGCAGGCGCAAATTCCACAAGCGACCTCGCTTCATTCATAAAAGCGACCACCTTCACATCTCCCCGAGCATGCCTTTGCCAACAAGCTGCCTTTCGCCTGATGCTTCTTCACAGAAAGAAGTGAGAAAAGTGGCAACAACGCAGTTGTCGATTTATAATATTTGCCCATTCTAAAATATTTTTCCGTGACTCGCAAAAATCTGCGTCGGTATGTATTCACGCTCATACGTATACATACATACATATTTACGCACGTTTGTTGGCAAAGTTGTTACAGCGGAAAGGGAAGCGGTGGCAATCGGCGGCCATTCGTTTATTGTTTTCGGCACAGCTTGGATTTTCTATCATCACACAAGTGCTGAACACAATGAGCGCGACAGACTGCAAACGACATTTGTCAAGTTCTATATGTTTTATGTTCTCTGGTTTTATGTTCTCTGATAAAACATAGAGAAGGTGCAAATTGAATTCTGTATGATGTTCGATTGGACGGCTAACAGAGCTTCTAGAATTGTAGTTCGGAATTTCACTATTCTCGCTGCTATTTAGCAGAATTGAGCATGTGTAATGGCAGAAATATATGTAAAGCGACTGAATTCATACGAGAATGAATAAAGAGAATTGCTTTGTAGAAGAATATACAAACTCACACAAAAAACGTAAAAAAGCATTTTCTGAGTGACATACCCATGCTTATATTGTATTATATGTATGAACCATTGTCACATATGCGTGATTATTTTGTGTTATAAGAAGCATTTTTTTCCGAAAAATGGTAAAAAAATTTATGTTATAAAATTAAATAAAAGATAATTTTCAATAAATTATTATTACAAAAATTATATTAATTTCGACTATTATAAAATGAACTTAAATGTGCTCATATAAACACTTCCATTCATTCCTTCTATTTCTTAAAAAAAAATTAATGACCTTCATGAAATATGCATATTCGCATTATTTCGTTATCATTTCCATATTTGTACCAATAGAATTTCTATGACACATGCATATGTATGTACATACATACATATATTATTTCTTTGGCACATTTGTCTGTATGTTTACGAAAGCAAATGGGAGCCATATACTTATATACATTCATAATAACAAGTGTCCACGCTTCTTTCGCATCTCCGTTGTCACGGTCAACCAATAGCCGAAACTTGCGGTTTGTCAAAGAGTCAAGTGCTGAACACATTGAGCACGGCAGACTGCAGGCGACATCTGACAAATATTAAAATACACACGTTCTTAGGGACACAGTTATGTAGTTGTGCAGCTGCCTCAATACCTGTGTCCCTAAGAATGTTTGTATTCTAATATCTGCCGCGCTCATTGGTTCAGCACTTGTGTGATGATAGAAAATCCAAGCTGTGCCGAAAAAAATAAACGAATGGCCGCCTATTGACCGCTTCCCTTGCCGCTGTAACAGCTTCGCCTACAAACTAGCGTAAATATGTATGCATATGTATGAGCTTGCATACATATCGACGCAGATTTTTGCGAGTCAAGGAAAAATATTTTAGACAAATATTGAAAGTCGACAACGGCTATGTTGCCACTTTTGTCAATTCTTTCTGTGAAGAAGCATCAGAAAGTTGTTCAATTTATGATTTTTAGCTTTTGCCATCGTCGCGAAAAGACGGTTGTAGGCAAAGGCATGCTCGGGGAGATGTTTCGGCGTCTGTTTTTATGAATGAAGCGAGATCGCTTTTAGAATTTGCGCCTGCGTTTATGAATGAAATCGTTTTGTTGTAAAATTTACCACATTTGTCGTTTTTGTAGAACAATGCTTAAATTTTTGTTGGTGACATTTTCATATGTGTACGCATATGTATGTTTGTATGCTTGTGCATTATTTGCTCGGAAGTGTATACAAATATATGTACATATAAGTATAAATGACTGTATATGAACATGCAGATCAATCCGCGCACATGTAATATATTGATAAATGATAAAATCATGATTTGAATTTCTGAATGCGCACATGCGTATACATACATGCAATCATATGGGCAGATAATAAGATTAATATGATAGACGATATATGTATTTATGTATATATTGTTGAGATAAATTTAATTTCTATTACTAAGAAACATAATACAAAAATATTTATTAGTATAGTATATTATGTAAAAAACAAATTAAATTATTGAATACACAAGTCCAAATTGACTGTAAATAGTACTACATATGCAGGCATTCTTACAAAATTATACTCATATCATACTTATTTTTACATGCCAATATGGAAATGCTGATGGCAAAACGCAAAAGCATACATATTTGCATACAAATTGAAGCATGGAAATATCACATTGCTGTGTTGGGAGTATCATAAGGAGCATGCATACATATAGTTATGTGTCTTCATATTCTTCATATTTTTCTTAAATATTCCTTGATTGCGCATACATAGGGTGACCACCTTTTCAAGATCTCATTTACGTACACAAAAATTTTTTTTCTTGCCTCTTTCTATAATGATAGTTAGATTACTATAAGTTTATATTATGTACAGTTTTTAATTAATGAAAAACCGGTGCTTGCAAATGCAATTTAATTTAATTTGATTTCAATTTATGATCAAGTTATGGAGAAAGCAGTTTATTTTTCGATAGCCAAACTCGTTTTTTGCATACAAATGTCAGCATACTTATTTTTGTTTTCGTCGACCTGATTGGCATTTTTGAATGCGTATTTTTCATTTGATGCAATTTCCTTTAACATTTTAGGTTGCATTTTTAAAAATTCAAAAAATTTCTTACAAGTCATTTTAATGTTGTATCGAACATATAAAAGATCTCGCAATGTTTCGATCTTTATTTGTGATTTGATGGATCAGAGAAAATACTCGTTCAACGGTGGCTGATGTGCCTGGCAAGGAGAGAATATACGATATAATTCCGACCATGTGGTTGCATGGAACCTTCTTTTTGACGAAATGTTGAAAAATTTCAACCCAGCGTTGATCGGTGGCAGTACCATTTTCTTCCCATGATTGGATTTTTTCTCCGGTTACGTATCTTTCCAAATACGTGAACTGATCGAATAAATCAGTATCGGATGATTCCAGATCAAAATGGTTATTGGTTGCGATGTACTTCGCGGTGGTTTCGATAAACTTCCATTGCGGTGGTTGATCAAGCGCAAACCAGGCCAAAATCTTAATAGGGCCAAATTGTTCTTTCCACTTTTCAATATATTTTATACATGATTCTAAGAAAGAAATTAATAAAATCTTTTAAATTGAAAATAAATCTAAATTAATATTCGAACCATAGAATTGATGTGGGAGATCTTGCATCTCTCTTTTGACACTCTTTCGTCAACAGCAGAAATATGTTCCATTTCCTTTTGCACTGTAGCGGACAAAAATGCTTCTTTTTTCCGAGATTCGAGCGATTGGACAAAAGAATTGAGTGCATGCCCAACTTCCATTGCATTAATATTGTCGCTTTCCACTGCTTTAACTGTTCTGTTGAAAATAGATGCCTACATAAGAAATTAAAAAGAAAGTTATTGGTACCTGACACATTTCATTCCCATTAACCGATACTTCAAAAAATAGTAGCAAAGAATTTGTGGTGTTGGGATCTCCCAAAAAATACTCCTTAAGACCATCAAAAATTCTTAATATTGAGTCGACTGAGGATGGAGTCATGTGTAGAAGTTCACGCAAGTGAGGAAAGTTCTCTGATCGCCATTCACTTGGGAGTGGCCAAAAACGATTCTCTTACATATGACTCAAGCAGCTCACTATTTCCGGTCTTTGACCAAGTATCCTCTGGGTAGCCTAAGAACATCCGTTTGAAGGCGAGCTAAAGTGAGAAAGCGAAATATCCCCTACATAGGGTTGTGCGCAAGGTTTGGGGCCCGTCACGTAAAAAAACACCCCCAATGAACAGTAACAACCAGCCTCGGATGAGAGACCCCCCTTTTGATGACGACCACGGCAAACGAAATAAGGACTACGATTTAAGGGCATGCACCTGGAATGTCCGGTCCCTTAATTGGGAAGGTGCCGCTGCTCAGCTGGTTGATGTCCTCGTGAAAATAAAGGCTGACATCACCGCCGTCCAAGAAATGCGATGGACGGGACAAGGACAAAGACGAGTAGGTCCTTGTGGCATTTACTACAGTGGCCATATAAAGGAGCGCAAGTTTGGTGTGGGATTCGTGGTGGGAGAGAGACTTCGTCGCCGAGTACTATCATTCACTCCGGTGAATGAACGTCTAGCCACAATCCGCATCAAAGCGGGGTTCTTCAACATATCGCTGATCTGCGCCCCGACGGAAGAGAAGGACGATGTGACCAAAGATGCCTTTTATGAGTGTTTGGAGCGCACTTATGAAGGCTGCCCCCGCCACGATGTCAAAATCGTGCTTGGCGACTTTAACGCCAGGGTGGGCAAAGAAGGTGTCTTTGGCACTACGGTCGGTAAATTCGGCCTCCACGACGAAACATTCCCTAATGGGCTGAGGCTAATTGACTTCGCCGGGGCCCGAAATATGGTTATTTGTAGTACTAGATTCCAGCATAAGAAGATTCATCAAGCTACCTGGCTGTCTCCGGATCGAAAAACTGCCAACCAGATCGATCATGTTGTGATAGACGGAAGACACGTCTCCAGTGTTTTAGATGTGCGTGCGCTCCTAGGTCCTAACATCGACTCGGACCACTATCTTGTTGCAGCTAAGATTCGCACCCGCCTCTGTGCAGCAAAAAACGCGCGCCACCAAACACAAGGAAGGTTCGACGTCGAGAAGCAAGCTGCAATCACAACAGACAGCCGAACAATTTTCTACTCGGCTTGCACTCCTGCTCTCTGAGAGCACTCGTCAACAACTCGGTATAAGGGAACTGTGGGACGGCATTTCAAACTCCTTACGTACAGCTGCAACCGAAACCATTGGTTTTCGGAAAGTGCAAAAGAACAGCTGGTACGACGAGGAGTGCCGTGTCGCAGCGGAGAGAAAACAGGCTGCCTACCTCGCAACGTTACGATCGACCACTAACGTGCGGGATTGGATAGATACCGAGAGTTGAAGAGAGAAGCAAGACGCATTTGTATACAGAAGAAGAAAGAGGCCGCAATGCGTGAGTATGAAGAGCTTGATAAGCTGGCCGACAGGGGTAATGCTACGAAAAAATGCGGCGACTTACAGAAGGTTTCAAGACCGGAGCATACTCCTGTAGAACCCCAAAGGTGATCTAGTGACCGATGCCCAGAGCATACTTAAATTATGGAGGTAACACTTCTCCAGCCTGCTGAATGGCAGTGAACGCACAACGCCAGGAGAAGGCGAACCCGATTCCCTAATCGATGACGATGGAGCAGACGTTCCATTGCTCAACCATGAAGAAGTTCGAATAGCAATTGCCCGCCTGAAGAACAACAAAGCGGCAGGGGCCGACGGATTGCCGGCCGAGCTATTCAAACACGGAGGCGAAGAACTGATAAGGAGCATGCATAAGCTTCTTTGTAAAATATGGTCGGAGGAAAGCATGCCCAACGATTGGAATTTAAGTGTGCTATGCCCAATCCATAAAAAAGGAGACCCCACAATCTGCGCCAACTACCGTGGGATCAGCCAACATCGCATATAAGGTTCTATCGAGCGTATTGTGTGAAAGATTAAAGCCCACCGTCAACAAACTGATTGGACCTTATCAGTGTGGCTTTAGACCTGGAATATCAACAACCGACCAGATATTCACCATGCGCCAAGTCTTGGAAAAGACCCGTGAAAGAAGAATCGACACACACCACTTCTTCGTCAATTTCAAAGGTGCTTTCGACAGCACGAAAAGGAGCTGCCTTTATGCCGCGATGTCTGAATTTGGTATCCCCGCAAAACTAATACGGCTGTGTAAACTGACGTTGAGTAACAAGAAAAGCTCCGTCAGAATCGGGAAGGACCTCTCCGAGCCGTTCGATACCAAACGATGTTTCAGACAAGGTGATTTCCAATCGTGCGATTTCTTCAACCTCCTTCTGGAGAAAATAGTTCGAGCTGCAGAACTAAATAGAGAAGGTACGATCTTTTATAAGAGTGTACAGCTGCTGGCGTATGCCGATGAAATTGATATCATTGGCCTAAACACCCGCGCCGTTAGTTCTGCTTTCTCCAGACTGGACAAGGAAGCAAAAGAAATGGGTCTGGCAGTGAACGAGGGCAAGACGAAATATCTCCTGTCATCAAACAAACAGTCGTCGCATTCTCGACTTGGCTCTCACGTCACTGTTGACAGTCATAACTTTGAAGTCGTAGATAATTTCGTCTATCTTGGAACCAGCGTAAACACCACCAACAATGTCAGCCTTGAAATCCAACGCAGGATTGCTCTTGCCAACAGGTGCTACTTCGGACTGAGTAGGAAATTGAGAAGCAAAGTCCTTTCTCGACAAACAAAAACCAAACTCTATAAGTCATTCATAATACCCGTCCTGCTGTATGGTGCAGAGGCTTGGGCGATGACAACAACCGATGAGTCGACGTTACGAGTTTTCGAGAGAAAAATTCTGCGAAAGATTTATTGTCTTTTGGGCATTGGCCTTGGCGAATACCGCATTCGATGGAACGATGAGCTGTACGAGATATACGACGACATCGACATAGTTCAGCGAATTAAAAGACAGCGGCTACGCTGGCTAGGTCATGTTGTCCGAATGGACGAAAACACTCCAGCTCTGAAAGTATTCGACGCTGTACCCGCCGGGGGAAGCAGAGGAAGAGGAAGACCTCCACTCCGTTGGAAGGACAAGGTGGAAAAGGACCTGGCTACGCTTGGAATATCCAAAACGGCGCCACGTAGCGAAAAGAAGAAACGACTGGCGCGCTGTTGTTAACTCGGCTTAATCTTCAATTAAGAAGAAGAGTCGACTGATGACAACAAGCCTAGGAAACGAGTTTTTCTGTAACCTATCAGTTTTTTATATGCCACATCCGCGGATTCACAAAATTTTTTTAATTTTGCGACACGCACGGTGAACAAATAGAAATGTGAATAAATTTTGGCTACAATCATCTCCACATCAAAAGGCATTTTGTCGCAAGCTTTTTTTAAAGTATTGTGAACAATATGCGCTGCACATCCAACGCCAATCAATCCAGGATAAAGCTGCTTCAGTTTGTAGAACACATTATTTGTGCCGGTTCGATTAACGTTGCCAAAATTACACGCCGCGTTATCTCCACAAAACGCAACTAGTTTCTTATTTATGTTCAATTTGTTCATAGCGCTATTCAGCAATTTTACAATTATTTCGGAACTTTCTCCATGTGCATCTACCAAGTCTATAATTTTCACTTTAACGCCATCCTTTTCCGAAAAGAAACGAACTAATATCGGAAACATTTTTGTGCTGCCATGATTAGAGGCGTCCGTCAATATAGTGAAGAAATGGCAGTAATTTAAGTCTTTCTGGAGCTCTTGCAATACGAACGGTGCGAACACTCCGGTTGCGATGGCTTCGCATTTCGTTCGCGCACAAGAAAATTTGGACATTGCGAAACAACTCCGAATGATTTTGGAAGCGCAATCGGCCGAGCGAAAACTGTGATTAGAACTTATCACATGAAATGCCCAAACGCCTTCACACGCCGCGATATGGGCATCTGTTCCGGTCAAAGTAGAGCTTTTTAAATATCTATTGAGTGTGTGGCTGGACGTGGCAGCGTGCAATGCATTTTGGTGATTTTTTGATTTAATATGCGACTCAATATCTCGGCGACCACTATGCATAATACTAAAACCCGTGTTGCACACTTCGCAAAGGACATCATTTTCGGTCTTCGCTTTCTTAATAAACTAAAATTCGCGCAATTTTTCTTTAAATATATTTACTCCACGTTTTCGCGACATTTTAAAAAAATAATACAACGTACACACACAATAGCGTCGCTTCCACAATATCACCTGTCAGCATAAGTTCCACAAATTGTTGGTAGAAAATATATGAATAAATGTAAATAAGAAGAGCTTTAACATATGTAATTTCTCTTTAACACGAACAAATACAAGAAAAGCATTCCACAAACGGCGTTGCCATAATGGCGAGTTTAACATAGTTAAAGCTGGGTGAATATATTTAATTTGCATTAGGGGTATTCATTCCAGCGTCACGGGTGGGACACAATTGTATAGCAATTTTTTGTTGTTTTAACGCAAATTACGTACATCACTATTCTCCGTTTCAATTTACGTACATTTTCGCTAAAGCTTCGGTACACGGTACATGGCTCCAAATTTACGTACTGTACGTGTCATTTACGTACAGGTGGTCAGCATACGCATACATGCTATGGCATCATATGCCGTACATACATATATTATTTCTCTTCATATTCTTTGTTTGAGTATGTGGAGAAATGTTAAAAATGTTAACATTTCACAGCGTGAATTCTGTATTTGTGTGGTGAGATTCCGTGTCGCAATTTTATCAAATGTTCGCTGTCGAACCTGCACTTTCTCTATGTTTTATGTTCTCTGATTCAATTTGCACCTTCTCTATGTTTTATGTTCTCTGGCTCATTTCACGCGCTAACACGTGTTTGATAGATTGTCGTTTCTTTTAAGTCGTTCGTGAGTTATAGCGCCGCAAACATGGAGCAAAGTAAAGAGAAAATACGGCATATTTTTACAGTACTACTACGATAAAGGCAAAAATTCATCTCAAGCTGCCAATAATATTTGTGCATTTCATGGACCCGATACAGTTTCCATTTCCACCGCACAACGATGGTTTCAACGTTTTCGTTCTAGTGTAGAAGTGGTCGAAGATGCGCCACGCTCCGGAAGGCCTGTAGTCGAAAATTGCGATAAAATCGCTGAATTGGTCGAAAGAGACCGGCATAGTAGCAGCCGTCGCATCGGTCAAGAGCTGGGCATGAGTCATCAAAAATTCATTTCAATTTCAAAAAAATTCAATAAAAATACCGCAATACTTTTTTGACAACACATTATATTTCTGCCATTGAACGTGCTCATTTCTGCTAAATAGCAGCGAGAATGGTGAATTCCGTACTTCAATCTTATAAGCTCTGTTAGCCGTTCAATCGAACATCATACAGAATTCAATTTGCACCTTCTGTATGTCTTTATGTTCTCTGGCTAAGCATTGTTGTGAGGTATGGAGTAATAACTAGATAGGAAAATGTACAGCCAATTGATATAGAAGTAAAAGAAGTGTTTCTAGGCTTTTAAGGAGCCACCAAACATGGCGCAGTAGATTTAGTCAAACAAGTGACAACATTATTTATCGACAAAAATATTGATTTAAAAAATGTGTGGGGCATCGACATCAATTATGCATCCACACCTTTACAAAAATGACACATCATTTGTACGAGACGAGTAAATTTTTCGCAGAGACCAAAACACAGTTGCAAATTTATAGAAACGATTTCGAATTATTCCCGTGAAACTGCAAGAATATTTGATATTGGTACCCTTTTTCAAGAAAAAAGGGAAAAAAAGTTAAAATATCACCAATTCCAAACTGAGAAAAAATATTTAAAACAAGTAAGGAAGGGCTAAGTTCGGGTGTCACCGAACATTTTATACTCTCGCATGATAAAAGGATAATCGAGATTTCATTATCCGTCCTTTACATATTTTTCAAATACCGTATTGGTGTGAAGTTTTATTCCGTTATCATCATTGGTTCCTAATGTAGCATATATTATACAGAGAAGGCATCAGATGGAATTCAAAATAGCGTTGTATTGGAAGAAGGAGTTTTTGTGAACGGATTTCACACATATTTCGTATATGTCATCAGTGTGTTAAGAAAATATTATATACCGAAGTTCATTGAAATCGGTAAAGTAGTTCCTGAGATATGGTTTTTGGTCCATAATTGGGCGACGCCACGCCCATTTTCAATTTAAAAAAAAGCCTGGGTGCAGCTTTCTTCTGCCATTTCTTCCGTAAAATTTAGTGTTTCTGACGTTTTTTGTTAGTTGCTAAATCACTTTTAGTGATTTTCAACATAGCCTTTGTATGGGAAGTGGACGTGGTTATTATCCGATTTCTTCCATTTTTGAACTGTATATGGAAATGCCTGAAGGAAACGACTCTATAGAGTTTGGTTGACATAGCTTCAGTAGTTTCCGAGATATGTACAAAAATCTTACTAGGGGGCGGGGCCACGCCCCCCGTTTACGTTCAAATATGCCACTTCCTAATGCAATCCTTTGTGCCAAATTTCACTTTAATATCATTATTTATGGCTTAGTTATGACACTTTATAGGTTTTCGGTTTTGGCCATTTTGTGGGCGTGGCAGTAGGCCGATTTTGCCCATCTTCGTACTTAACCTTCTTATGGAGCCAAGAAATACGTGTACCAAGTTCCATCATGATATCTCGATTTTTACTCAAGTTACAGCTTGCACGGACAGACGGACGGACGGACAGACAGACATCCGGATTTCAATTCTACTCGTCACCCTGATCACTTTGGTATTTATAACCCTATATCTGACTCTTTTAATTTTAGGACTTACAAACAACCGTTATGTGAACAAAACTATAATACTCTCCTTAGCAACTTTGTTGCGAGAGTACAAAAACTAGCTTTTTACCCGCGGATTCGCCCGCAGTGGAGCCATTAAATAAGTTTGAGGATAAAGAGTAACTAAATTTTATTGCTTGGCTGAGATCAACAATTTTTAAAAATTACTACAGACAATGAAGTTTCAACACCTTAAAATATGCGTATTGAAATGCAACAACAAATGTTAGAATATATCACCGTAACAAAAATAAAAAATTCTGAATTCTAACAATTTAAAAAAATAAAACACAAAGTATTAATCTAGGATATTTCTGTAGACAATGTTATAAGTTTTCTTGTCTGGTGCAAATATGTGTAAATTCTGGACATTAGATACACGTGAACAGGCTACATAAAGTTGACCATGGGAGAAGCATGGGTTTTCTAAATGCACTCCTGCTACCTGTAATGTTTGTCTTTGTGCCTTGTTTATAGCAACAGCAAAGCTAAGCTTGACGGGAAACTGAACCCTTTTAAATTGGAATGGAAGAGCAGTGGGAATAATTGGTATCCGAGGTAACACTATTTCCCTTACCGACACCTGTTTAAATAGTAGCAAGTATGTTCTGTCCCAATTTTGTTATCCGAAGCTTTATTCCATTACATAGCCAAGGAGCATCTAGATTTCGCATAATCATTACTGGTACATTTAGTTTCAATTGAAGTTTATGTGACGGTACACCCGATAGTTCAAGTGAATTTAAAAACTCCACAGGATATGAAGTACTTAGTTCCGTATCTATAATTGCATCCATTGACAAATATTCCTTCATTTCTCCTTGAACCACGTTTAAAATGTCAGTGTTGATCCTATTAACAATTACATTTCTTGGTGCTAATATTGCTCTTGCACACAACCACTGATCACTACACAAATTTTGTTGCTATTCCGGAAAAACATTAGCAATGAGATCCACATCACTTTCTACTAAATTTCAAAATTCTCTTGACAGTAATATGCATATAGCCTTCAACGTCAACATCTAAACAACCATCACCAATTTTCAACAGCATTTCTACGTAAAGTCCTGAACCCACGTCATTATGAAGAAGCACTCTCATATTCGTTTTTAGGCGGAGTTTTTCAACTGTCGACCATAAGCGTGATGATTTAATGCACGCTTGAATTTCATCTGCTGGTGTCCCCCTCTGAATCACTGGGAGGGTTTGACAAAAATCACCAGCCATGAAAACTACCATTCCTCCCATTATATCTGTACTATTTCGCAAGTCCTGGAGAGTCCGGTTTAATGCTTCTATAGCCTTCTTGTGAGACATGGTACTTTCATCCCACACTAAAAGCTTGCATTCTCGCAGCATCCTATAACCACAAAAATTAGTGATTACCTCAAAAATTTGAATAGTTTTATACTGCATGAAACGACAGAAGAAAATAATAATAAATATAGAAAAACAAGTAAGGAAGGGCTAAGTTCGGGTGTCACCGAACATTTTATACTCTCGCATGATAAAGTGATAATCGAGATTTCATTATACGTCATTTACATATTTTTCAAATACCGTATTTTTGTAAAGTTTTATTCCGCTATCATCATTGGTTCCTAAAGTACATATATACTCGTATTATACAGAAAAGGCATCAGATGGAATTCAAAATAGCGTTATATTCGAAGAGGGCGTGGTTGTTAACCGATTTCACCCATATTTCGTACATGTCATCAGGGTGTTAAGAAAATATTATATACCGAATTTCATTGAAATCAGTCTAGCAGTTCCTGAGATATGGTTTTTGGTCCATAAGTGGGCGAGGCCATGCCCATTTTCAATTTTTAAAAAACGCCTGGGTGCAGCTTCCTTCTGCCACTTCTTCCGTAAAATTTAGTGTTTCTGACGTTTTTATACTCTCGCAACAAAGTTGCTAAGGAGAGTATTATAGTTTTGTTCACATAACGGTTGTTTGTAAGTCCTAAAACTAAAAGAGTCAGATATAGGGTTATATATACCAAAGTGATCAGGGTGACGAGTAGAGTTGAAATCCGGATGTCTGTCTGTCCGTCCGTCTGTCCGTCCGTCTGTCCGTCCGTCCGTCCGTCCGTGCAAGCTGTAACTTGAGTAAAAATTGAGATATCTTGATGAAACTTGGTACACGTATTTCTTGGCTCCATAAGAAGGTTAAGTTCGAAGATGGGCAAAATCGGCCCACTGCCACGCCCACAAAATGGCGGAAACGGAAAACCTATAAAGTGTCATAACTAAGCCATAAATAAAGATATTAAAGTGAAATTTTGCACAAAGGATCGCATTAGGGAGGGGCATATTTGGACGTAATTTTTTTGGAAAAGTGGGCGTGGCCCCGCCCCCTACTAAGTTTTTTGTAAATATCTCGGAAACTACTATAGCTATGTCAACCAAACTCTACAGAGTCGTTTTCTTCAGGCATTTCCATATACAGTTCAAAAATGGAAGAAATCGGATAATAACCACGCCCACCTCCCATACAAAGGTTATGTTGAAAATCACTAAAAGTGCGTTAACGGACTAACAAAAAACGTCAGAAACACAAAATTTTATGGAAGAAATTGCAGAAGGAAGCTGCACCCAGGCGTTTTTTAAAAATTGAAAATGGGCGTGGCCTCGCCCACTTATGGACCAAAAACCATATCTCAGGAACTACTCTACCGATTTCAATGAAATTCGGTATATAATATTTTCTTAACACCCTGATGACATGTACAAAATATAGGTGAAATCGGTTCACAACCACGCCTTCTTCCAATATAACAATATTTTGAATTCCATCTGATGCCTTTTCTGTATAATACGAGTACATACATTAGGAACCAATGATGATAGCGGAATAAAACTTTACAAAAATACGGTATTTGAAAAATATGTAAATGACGTATAATGAAATCTCGATTATCACTTTATCATGCGAGAGTATAAAATGTTCGGTGACACCCGAACTTAGCCCTTCCTTACTTGTTTGTTAGTCGGTTAACGCACTTTTAGTGATTTTGAACATAACCTTTGTATGGGAGGTGGGCGTGGTTATTATCCGATTTCTTCCATTTTTGAACTGTATATGGAAATGCCTGAAGAAAACGACTCTGTAGAGTTTGGTTGACATAGCTATAGTAGTTTCCGAGATATGTACAAAAAACTTAGTAGGAGGCGGGGCCACGCCCACTTTTCCAAAAAAATTACGTCCAAATATGCCCCTCCCTAATGCGATCCTTTGTGCCAAATTTTACTTTAATATCTTTATTTATGGCTTAGTTATGACACTTTATAGGTTTTCGGTTTCCGCCATTTTGTGGGCGTGGCAGTGGGCCGATTTTGCCCATCTTCGAACTTAACCTTCTTATGGAGCCAAGAAATACGTGTACCAAGTTTCATCAAGATATCGCAATTTTTACTCAAGTTACAACTTGCACGGACGGACGGACAGACGGACGGACGGACAGACAGACATCCGGATTTCAACTCTACTCGTCACCCTGATCACTTTGGTATATATAACCCTATATTTTACTCTTTTAGTTTTAGGACTTACAAACAACCGTTATGTGAACAAAACTATAATACTCTCGTTAGCAACATTGTTGCGAGAGTATAAAAACAACGTTTAAATATAAAAAAGAAGCAAAACAAGAAAAAACGTTAACTTCGGTTGCACCGAAGCTAAATACCCTTCACAGGCGCATTTCTGTTAGTAACTATGTGTTCAGTTTGTATGGAAGCTATATGCTATAGTTAACCGATCTGATTTCTTCGGAGATTACATTGTTGCTTTAGGAAATAATATATACCAAACTTCGTGAATATATCTTGTCAAATGTGAAAGTTGTCCATACAAGAACTTGATACCGATCGTTCAGTTTGTATGGCAGCTATATGTTAACCGATCTGATCAATTTCTTCGGAGATTACATTGTTGCTTTAGGAAATAATATATGCCAAATTTCGTGAATATATCTTGTCAAATGTGAAAGTTTTCCTTTTTTTTCAGTTTGTATGGCAGCTATATGTATGTTATAGTGGTCCGATATTGGCCGTTCCGACAAATGAGCAGCTTCTTGAAGAGAAAATGACGTTTGAAAAATTTCAAAACGATATCTTGAAAACTGAGGGACTAGTTCGTATATATACAGACAGACAGACGGACGGACAGACAGACGGACATGGCTAAATCGACTCAGCTCGATATACTGATCATTTATATATATACTTTATATGGTCTCCGACGATTCCTTCTGGGTGTTACAAACTTCGCGATAAACTTAATATACCCTGTTCAGGGTATAAAAATAAAGGTGCAATGCCTATCAGTTTTTCTTTTTAAAAGTAGCTTTTTTCAGTGGTGCTGTGACAAAACAACCATCAGTTTGATAACCACTACAAAAAGAAAATGTTCTTTAAATTATGTATACAGCATGTTGATAAACTCAATAGCTGTGCTATTATTTGAATAACAATCAAACCATATTTAAACAATCGAAAACAAAAAATATTCTTAATATAAACTGACATTAAAATTGACCGATAATTGTCTGTATATTTATGAGTAAAACGTAGTGCTTCTTTCCATATAAATGTAAAAAAACATTTTTTTAACAGTAATCATTACACAAAATTGCAGCTACTACTTTTTTTGTTAAATACATACGAATCAATAAATAACTAAACTATTATCATTAGCCCCATATCTAATTTTAAAAATTCTACATAATATTACTTACATATCGATTCAATTCCTCTGAGCTTATGGAGTAATTATTACCTCCACTCTCAAAAATTTTTGGACGTTGGCGGTGTTTCGAAAATCTCAGTTTGCCAGCCTTTTTATGGCCCCTACGTGAACCTAGACTGACCGACGGTTTGAGTCTTGAATGTTGATTGTGAATTAAATTTTTTATTTCATCTTTACTTTTATCTGAACCATCATAATGATCTCCCCACTTAATTTTTGGTTCAGCTAAAGCAAAATCTGTAGATTCAAATTTACCGCTATTGTCTTTCCATATATCAACCTGCCGTTTGGCTTGAAAAATATCTTTAATTTTATGGGCGGTATGCTTATCAGATTTGTTGTCATGAACTATCATCAAAGCTTTTGGCGAAGTAACTTTCGTTTTAAAATTTTCTCGAATTTTTTTTTTGTCTAAAGTGCTACTTTTTAATGGTTCCGCAAGTTGATTTTCTACACTTACATTTGAGATTGACAATATATTATTTCCGTTAGCTATAGATGGACCGAAATCATTTGCAAAATATACACCATTTGGCTTACAACAGCTTTCTTCGTGAAAATTGCTTAATAATTGATCATATGCTGATACTCTTGCCAAACTACACAATTTTTTTTTGTGCGCTTCTTCTCCCTCCGAAATTGAACCTGAAATTGGACCTACAATTTATTTTTGAAATATTTTAATGAATTATTAATCCATTTACTTCGATATTTTTAATGTTAATTGCAATTAATATACATATGTCAACCTTTTAGTTTCACAACCATATTTGGATCCATTTTCGAAATATGTACTTAATAAATAGGGAAGGACTAAGCTAGAGTTTATGCGAACGTTTTATATTCTCACAGGGATCAAAGCCGAAGGAATTTCTTTAGGAGTAGACAAAATTTTACATAAGGAACGTTCAGAAAGAATGCAACAATCATTATTCGACGGAAGAATGAGAGAATTACAATCATGTTTGGTATTTAGTTATCTAGTATTATTAATAAGTGGAAAAATAATGTTCTTTGTATGAAATATTTATGTGGGATTAGGATTAGAAATATGTATATAGTAATTCGAATTATAACAATTATCAGACGGCATTGGATTCGATAATCCGTAGGACTTTCAGTTGCTCGTCATATTGTTTGCATCTTTGTTTTCTTGTTGCAGATTGGAATATTGTTTTACATCGATTGCTGCTGAATAGTTGAATTGTATTAATTTCGGCCCATATATTTTTTACGTTGTTCCAGGTGTGGTTGTAATCTGTTATGATTTTTCAGTTTTCACGAAATTGGAGTGGTGTGTTGTTTTCGTAGATCACTTCACATTCGGCAGGCTTATTCTCCAATATGATAATAGTGCAATCGTCTGAGTTCTTAATTTAACATATATAGTTCCCAACATTGGAAAATACCCGTGAATTAAGAACTTCTTCTTCTTTAATGGCGAAGAAACCGCTTACGCGGTTATAGCCCAGTTAACAACAGCGCGCCAGTCGTTTCTTCTTTTCGCAAGATGGTGCCAATTGGAGATTCAAATCAAAGCCAGGTCCTTCTCCGCCTGGTCTTACCAACGTAGTGGAGGTCTTCCTCCTCCTCTGCTTCTCCCGGCGGATAATGTGTCGACGGTCCCTCTCCCACCACGAATCCCACACCAAACTTTCGCTCCTTTATATGGCCACTGTAGTAAATGCCACAAGGAGCTACTCATCTCTCCTTGTCCCGTCCATCGTATTTCTTGGACTCTTGCTGGTTGTTAGTTTTCATTGGGGGTGTTTTTTTACGTGGCGGGTCCCAAACACATCGCACAACCCATGTAGGGAATGTTTCGCCTTCTCACTTTAGCTCGCCTTCGGACGGATGTTCTTAGGCTACCCAGAGGATACTTGGTCAAAGACCGGACGTCGTGAGCTGCTTGAGCCATGTGTAAAAGAATCGTTTCTGGTCACTCCGAAGTGAATGGCGATCAGAGAACTTTCCTCACCTGCGTGAACTTCTACACCTGACTCCATCCTCAATATGTTAAATACTAATACGAAATGTGGCGTTTTAATCCTAAATATGAAAGTCTACAATATGGGGTTCGTCCAGGATCGCCCAAAAATCTAAAAGTGAACGTGTTTTAAAGCTTTGGAGAAATTA
Source organism: Bactrocera neohumeralis (assembly GCF_024586455.1). Classification (NCBI taxonomy): domain Eukaryota; kingdom Metazoa; phylum Arthropoda; class Insecta; order Diptera; family Tephritidae; genus Bactrocera; species Bactrocera neohumeralis. The sequence goes on along the minus strand of NW_026089622.1, from coordinate 741,166 downwards.
TTGGACATATTTGCGTTATGGCCTAAAAGCGAGCTTTTCTGTAAAAATTTAAAGTGATTTTGTCCTAAAAACTAACGGGCATACTGGTGACATGGCTCAAGACCAAACCAAGCCTGAACGCTTTTAAAAAACTAAGGGACATACTGATAAGTGCATTGACGAAACTTTTATATTAGTATGCGTTCATTGAATTTTTTAAGTAATAAGTGCGTTTGTGAAATTTAAGCGAAGGTAGCGATACGTAAAATCCTAGAAAGATACTGTACTTGCAGTCCAAGGATCCTTATGTGATACCGTTAGAACGCCTAAGTATAACGGCCAACACATCATCTAGTAAATAGAAACAGCAGCACCAATGAAATAGTGAAACATTCACACCGATAAGAAGAGGGCATCAGCGTATATTCTGGCTCTCTTCTCTTTATTCGTATTTTATGCCACCTATGCGTCGCCTATTTCAAATAATGCACATACAGTTGCCTACAAAATATTAACAATCCGACATACGCATGTACACTGACATTCAAAATATAGGTAAGTACTAGCTCTGCCAGCCAGGCCTAACCACTTTTTCCATAAGTTTCAACACAATTACATATATTTTATTCAATTACTAACACCAACGCACGCGTGTGGGTTCCTTTGTTCTTTAACCCTTATGCGATTGGAAAAAAGTCGTCTAAAGTCCTAAGAAATATGATAAACCATAACCGAAATAATCAAGTAAGGGTTAATGCATTTCGAATTTCACAAATGGAATAAAATGTAGGTAATGCAGTTATCTCATTTCTTGTTCTTATTAAATGAGTGCGAAAGAGAAAACATAAGTGTCCATAGTGCTAAATGAATATCCCAAAAATGGAAATAACAAGTAAGGAAGGGCTAAGTTCGGGTGTCAACGAACATTCTATACTCTTGCATGATAAAGTGATAATCGAGATATTATTATCCGTCATTTAAATATTTTTCAAATACTTTATTTGTGTAAAGTTTTATTTCGCTATCATCATTGGTTCCTAATGTATATATTATACAGAGAAGGCATCAGATGGAATTCAAAATAGCGATATATTGGAAGAAGGCGTGGTTGTCAACAGATTTCACCCATATTTCGTACACGTCATCAGGGTGTTAGGAAAAATTATATACCGAATTTCATTGAAATCGGTAGAGTAGTTCCTGAGATATGCTTTTTGGTCCATAAGTGGGCGACGCCACTCCCATTTTCAATTTAAAAAAAAGCTTGGGTGCAGCTTTCTTCTGCCATTTCTTCCGTAAAATTTAGTGCTTCTGACGTTTTTTGTTAGTCGGTTAACGCACTTTTAGTGATTTTCAACATAACCTTTGTATGGGAGGTGGGCGTGGTTATTATCCGATTTCTTCCCTTTTTGAACTGTATATGGAAATGCCTGAAGGAAACGACTCTATACAGTTTGGTTGACATAGCTTTAGTAGTTTCCGAGATATGAAGAAAAATCTTCCTTTGTGCCAAATTTCACTTTAATATCTTTATTTATGGCTTAGTTATGACACTTTATAGGTTTTCGGTTTTCGCCATTCTGAGGGCGTGGCTGTAGGCCGATTTTGCCCATCTTCAAACTTAACCTTCTTATGGAGCCACGAAATACGTGTACCAAGTTTCATCATGACACCTCAATTTTTACTCAAGTTACAGCTTGCACGGACGGACAGACAGACATCCGGATTTCAACTCTACTCGTCACCCTGATCACTTTGGTATATATAACCCTATATCTGACTCTTTTAGTTTTAGGACTTACAAACAACCGTTATGTCAACAAAACTATAATACTCTCCTTAGCAGCTTTGTTGCGAGAGTATAAAAAATGAATCAAACACACATGAAAAGTGAAAATTTCCACAAACAAAGCCAATGATTTCAAAAGAAGGCACCGAAAACAAGACAATAAGCCGACTTCAAGCCTAGAAGTTTTGAAATGAAGTCATTTCATTTTCACAGAGGGGAGAGTTAAGGAACGTATTCCTTATAATGCTTGTAGTAATAAACATCAAAACAACCTTTCGTTTTAGTGAACAGAATGCATCAGGACAACACTGAGCTGGAACAATTGGAATGCACTATCACCACAATAAACAATCCTAAACAAACAAACATCAAAACAGCCTTATGTTTCAGTAAACGAACAACATTAAAGAAAAATCATCAATAGTATAAGTAGCACTAAGATTTATGTAAACAAACCTAAACAAACACTATATGGCATTATATCTAAACAAACTATCAACTAATAATAAGTATCATACTAGTTAGTATAAATAGAAGTAAGAACCATGTAATAAGTCAGTCTTGAAAGTATAAATAAAGAGTACACATTTCGGTGCAGCTCAAAATATATTCTTTTGACTAATTTTAACTTAATGTAAAAATTAACTAGCGCACGTCTCCCGGAGTTTGACTTTGAATCTTCCAGATTAAGTCAACAACATCGGTAGTTTTGGTAGTTACGATAATTTGGCCAATGTTCGGATTAAAATTCGTGTCGATATCAAACCACCAGAAATATCAACCGGAATTGATCCATTTCCAATTCTTAGAGAATACGATGTAGAATGTCTTCGGCAATGTCACTTTTGTTCTATTCCATAGTTGACGCGGATTTGAAGGGTGATATGTAGAAATGGTTATCGCGAAAAGTGTGCGAAGTAGCTATCACATCGTCCATCGTTTGATTCTAGTGATTATCATGTTCCAGCAATTTTAATTGCGGGCTTTCTTCTAAAAAAAATGCGTAATGTATGCAACTCAAATGAAGGTAGAAGCAATCGTCGTTTTTCGAGAGGCTTGTGTAAATTAGTCCTAATGCATTAGTTGAGAACACACCTGAATATCCATCTACTGCTTGGCTTTGCTTTCTGCGTAACCATTTCTTCGCCGATGTGTTCCATGTATAGCATCGAGGTATCTCCGAATTGAGCAATGTTCTCGCAAACAGATCACTGATGAAAGTTGAGAAAAAAATCGTCAATTTTAATTTTGTTGCTGGCGGTGTTTCCACGGGCTGTAATGTATTCTTTGGGTTAAAATACACTCTTTGGCCATTCCGCAGATTAACTGCGAGACGCACAACAGTCTGAAAACGTTCATGAATTGCAAAAGTAAATATCCTACAAAGCGCTTTATTGCAATTCACGTATCGACCGTATCGTTCAAGACCAATAATCGCCTTGTTACTTCCTTTGGTAACGGACTTACAAACGTATTTTATCGATTTCACCAAACTGCAATACTCAACGTTTATATAAGTTTTGAATGTGAATTAGACAATAATGGCGAATGTGATACGATCTATGTGTTGTCAACTTCGACATTCATTCCTCTAAATAGAATGATGAAAGTTTTGCCATTGTCGTCTGGTGAGCGACGCCGATGCAATGGATATCCGTCATTTCCAGTTTGCGTTTCCGAAAGAAAAAGACGTGGATAGTGTTTCGTGCATTTATTGTCAGGCATACAAACCGAAGTGGGATTGTGGTGTCCACAAGGTCTATGAACCATATTGGTTTTTACCACTTCATATAATTTTGAATCAATCTCTGGGTCACGAATTTCCACAGAAATTATGGTTTCAATTAGATCAGGTGTGACCGCCATCCACCATCCAAAGAAGAATGTGTGCGTGTGGCAAATTTGTTTTTTGCCACTCAACAGAGTACATGCAGCAAAGAACAGCTCCATATATGTACATATACGTTGCTGCACGATAAAGTCTATCAAACATCGTAGCTGTTTGTAAAGTCGTGCTGTGACATCGTGACGATCGCTTGCTCATTGACCACCATCCATAATTCCGTACGAATGTCATCACATCCTGGGAGTACTCGGTCATGTGCATTGGGCTACCAATATATGTTGATCGATTAGATACCGCCCGATATTAGTGCAACCTTTTTATGGCATCATAACAAATTTTAATCTGTAATTGATTGATTGATAATGTTCAATAATTTTTCTTTTGAATAGCCGGAATAAAGAAAGCAAACGACAAATTTGAACTATTCAAATAAGTAATTGAAAAACAAAACAAAAAAAATTTTGAATAAAAAAGAGACGTGTGATACTCAGGAACTGCCGCGGTAAAGCTATTGCATAGCATTTTGTATCAACTTATGCAATTATAATTATTTATTTATTTTATTCATGCTGTTTTTCTTTCTCTTTGATATTAATACAAGTTACACTTTTTAAGCGTGGTGACTGACAAGAAAACAAATTTTTCTATTATTAAGTAAATAAAATGCTAATATTGTTTAAAATATTTTTATTATTAATAATAAATACATATGTACATACATATGTATGTATATCGGCTTTAATATTAATCTTATTATTTGCTGATATGTATACGCATGTGCGCGGTCAGAAAATCAAATCATGATTTTATCACTTATACATATTACATGTGCGCGCATTAATCTGCTTGTTCATATATTCAAATATATGTACTTATATGTGCATACATACATATATTTTTATACATTGCCCAACAAATAATGCACAAGCATACAAATGTACATATGCGTACACATGTGAATATGTCACCAACAAAAAATTGAAACATTGTTCTACAAAAACAACAATTGTCTCAAATTGCATAAGCATCACAAGTCAATATGGCAGGCAAATTGGCGGAGCCCAAATGTAGTAAAGTTTACAACAAAAACGATTTCATTCATAAACGCAGGCGCATATTCATTCATAAAAACAGACGCCGTAACATCTCCCCGAGCATGCCTTTGCCAATAAGTGTCTTTTCGCGACGATGGTAAACGCTTAAAATCATAAATTGAACAACTTTCTGATGCAAACTAGCAAAACACAAAAAAAAAAAAAAAACACGGAGTGTCAAAAGTGGCAACATAGCTGTTGTCGATTTATAATATATGTCAATTCTAAAATATTTTTCCGTGGCTCGCAAAAATCAGCGTCGATATGTATGCAAGCTCGTACAAAAATATGCATATTTACGCTAGTTTGTGAGCGAAGCTGTTACAGCGGCAAGGTAAGCGGTCAATAGGCGGCCATTCGTTTATTTTTTTCGGCACAGCTTAGATTTTCTATCATCACACAAGTGCTGAACCAATAAGCGCGACAGATATTAGAATACACACATTCTTAGGGACACAGGTATTGAGGCAGCTGCACAACAACATAACTGTGTCCCTAAGAACGTGTGTATTTTAATATTTGACAGATGTCGCTTGCAGTCTGCCGTGCTCAATGTGTTCAGCACTTGACTCTTTGACAAAACGCAAGTTTCGGCCATTGGTTTACCGTGACAACGGAGATTCGAAAGAAGCGTGCGACACTTGTTGTTATGAATGTACCTACATACATACATATGTATGTATATGGCTCGCATTTGCTTTCGTAAACATACAGACAAATGTGCCAGGGAAATAACCCTGCGAACCACGGCTACCCGCTTGAGACAAATATTCCAATACAACTACACATTTTTTCTCTATACACTAACACCAACGCACATTTTCGGGTTATTTTTTGTTTACCTAAATGCGATGAAAAAAAGTTTCTTTCATCTCTTGATTTATTTGAATGAGTGCGAAGGAGAAAACATTATTGTCAATAGTGACAAAAGAAAATCCCAAAAAGTGTAATAAAAAAACGATTGAAAGACGCATGTCATTCGTGATCGTACTATCGTAAGGGAGGCTCGTACAACAAGAAGGTAAGTTAATGCTTTTTTTTAAATAATTTGCAAATAATTACTTCATTTGTTTTTATAGCATTGAAATTAGCAGCTGCAGCAATATCATCAGAAGCAGCAAATTTAAATTGTTAAGTAACTATGTGAGAAAAAGTGTGTGTTGTTTGAAATTGGATTGCGCAGTTCAACATAATACGCAAAAATAATTACATACATATGTATATAAGTATGTATTTTATGCGTTTAAGGCGGCCTGCACAATCCAATATAATATGTGAAAACAAATGTTTGCCTTATATTTTAAATAATCAGATAATATTATTCTTTTATTTCAGATATTATTATGATTTTTATTTAATTATTCTTTCTTTTCAGATTTTATCACTATTTTTATTTAATTAATATTGGCTTTCAGAGTAAATTCTGTTTGTATGTAATATATTTTATTTTTTCAGATAATATTTATCTTTTTTTTCAGATATTGTTATCATTTTATACAATTAATCTTTCTTCAATGTAATTATTATTTATTTTCAGGTATTAATAATCTTTATTTTATTTTCAGGTATTTGTCTTTTATAATATTTTTCCACTCTTTTTTTTTCAGGTTTTAATAACCTTTATTTTATTTACAGGAATTTGTGTTTTATAATATTTTTCCACTCTTTTATTTTCAGGTTTTAAAAATTCTTTTCTTTATTTAATCTTTTTTCAGGTATTAAATATTTTTATTTATATAAATTGTAATAAATTTTTTGTAAACATATAAAAAATAAAATAAAAATTTTGAAAATTAAAAAGTTTAGTTTGAAATTTTAAGAAATTTTAAAAGTAGGAATCAAAAAATGCAACCCTGCATCAGCTATTTAAAAAGAGAAAATGCAACCCTGCATCAGCCGTCGATTGGGGATATTAGAGCAGGACAGATATACTTTTTTATATGACACTGCTGAATGAGCGCAACAAAGATGTATGATCACATATATACGTACGTGAGTAGGTAAAATATCTGCCAGGCTTAAGAAACATTCTATATGTTTACCACCACGTTTACCACCATGTTACCCGCTAATTATCTGGTGTTTTACCCGCTCATGGTTGGCAGGGAATATATGTACATATGCATGTGTCATGGAGCGTGAGGTTTTTTTCGTTACCGAATTTCTGGATTCGGTCTCCGCGCTCAAGACCCGCGATAGAAGCTATGCAATAGCTTAAAAATTGACTTTTTGAAATTGTTCAACTTTCCGACTTATCCTCACAAAAAGTTTACGGTTTTTTTTTATATCTAAACCGTTCAGCCGTTTTCGAGCCTTAGCGTTACTAACACATCAGAGAGCTGCAACGTGTATGATAAAATCAGAACAAACAGTCGTGCTAGAAACACAATCAAATCAATTCAGTTCAGCATAGACACCATTGTTAAACAATTCGTGTAGCCGCCAGCGTCAACTGACCTGATGCAACACGAACAATCTGTACTTCGGCAATCACGATCGTGTAAACGTATGGCTGGCTTCGGTTGCAATCGTATTATATGATACTGATTTGAATCATGTGTCACTGATTTGAATCATGTGTGGCAAAAAATGTATCAGCTTTGAAAATGTGCGCGTGTTACAAATTTTCGAAGCGTAAACAATGGAAATTGCGTCGAATACGTACATATGTACATACATTTGTTGTATGTATGTATCTACTCGATGGAATTTCCATTTTACATATAACATATATATATACATACATACATGTGTATACAAACATATCCCAGTTAGAACAGTGACGGTCATGTTACCTAGTGACATGCCGGTAACGCGTGCCGGTTTAATTGTCACTTTTTCTTATCACGTTCTTAAGGGCGAATCAAAAAAGCTCCCAAAACTTTTATATACATGTGATCTTGTATCACCTTCTCGCTCACACTTTCATTAAATTTGGTATAAATTAACAAAACTGGTTTCAGAAAAGTGTGACGGTGCATTCTGCAATAGCCTAGTGGGTAAACCACTCGCTTGTCATTCCTTCAACCTAAGTTCGAAACCCTTAAATATAAAGATTTTTTTTTTTATAAAATATATTTTTTTTTACTAATTTTAATAACAAAATAATTTTATTTAAATTTACATTAAATTCATTTCTTTCATCTTTTGACATTTTTTTTAATAATATAAAAACTATTTCAATAAATTATTATATAGATACAAAAATAATATATACATATACATATGTGTAAAAAATTATTACAATGTTATCATTCTTCAGCTTTTCGCTTTCTACATTTTTTTTGCTTAAATCTATGGTGGCTCATTTCGATGGACTTCCGCATTTGTTGCTCGAAATTTGCAAGTCCACAAGTGATGAAAGAATCTATAGAAAATGTAATGAAAAATCAATTTAAAATACATCTTTTTAGGTAAATATGTATGTATAAAATTTACCATATTATATGTTGGACAACAGAAACTCTGATAGCGGTTGCTTGCCTCCCCTACCGTCCCAGTTACACAAAGTCAGGAATTCGTCAGTGTACAGATGACAACTTTTGTAGTTGGGTGGAAATAGTTTTTAACATGTTAAAAACATCTGAAAAAGGTGTAAACATAATAAAGTAAAAAATTTTAAAAAATGCATTTTAACAATATATTGGATTACCATTTCCATCCACAGGCAATTTGTTTCCTTGTTGTTTTGAGAAGCTTGCCTCTGAGTTGTAGCAACCAGAAATGTTGAACTTCTTCCATTTAAATGTCAATTGTTCTACACTAACAAATGCGTAAAAATAAATTGAAAACTAAAATGACAATTTTACATGCACCTTTTACGGGAGTCGAAGAAGTTGTTCGGCATTCCTCCAAATAGGTGTCATCATAAAGCGCTGGTGAATCCATCTGATTAAGAAATAAAAATTGGGCAGCATCAAAATTCATTTTAAATAACTTAACATAATATAATAAAATACCACCGGGATACAATAATTACAGCGGTACTAATTTGAAAATTCATGAAATAGATGAAGTAAAATCGGAATTAGAAGAAACTTGCCTTCATGTGGAATAGAAAAATCTAGCACAATATTATTTTCATTTTCAAGTTGAGGAAATGAATTTCTCTCAAAATGATTTTGATTTCCTCTATATAAAAAAGTTCCACTTGGAATCGTTTGAATATTTACTTTTTTTCGGCTGGTACCTAGGAGACTTTTAGCCGTTAGAGGTAAATCTGTGCAACCTATTTTTCGCAACGTTTGCAGAAGATCGGTTACTGTATTATGGGATACCCTATTTCTTAAAGCCCAAGCTTTTAATTCTAAACTAAATGAATTATTTTTTATCACTTTTAAAATTTCGCTATCGCTATTATTCCTATCACTAACATAGCTATCACTGCAATTTGAAGAAAAATCAAGGGAGCTTAATGAACGACATTCCTCCACATCAGGAACACAATCAAGATTAAAAGCATTTTTTCCCGGCTCATATACATATGTATGCACTAAATGTATTTTTCTTCGTATTGAATTAGTATTTGTTTTACTCACCCTTTTTCCAAATATTATTGCACTTGAAGACACAAAATATTCACAAATATTAAAGAAACACAATTATTTGCATAAATATGCACAAGCACAAATCTGCACAATTCTCAATTATCGACGCGTTTGTAACCGAATTCTTTTTTTCTTCGAATTCAATTTGTCACAACGAACAAGCAAACGTCAAATTCACGGTATCATGCTGTACGCTTTCACATCCATCGTTTTCAATAAGCGGTGAAAGCTAAAAAATTTGTTTGTCTTCTTTTGTTTTAAACAAACAAAAGACACAATAGATTGACTTCTTACTCATTTCAAAGATTTGTGAGGGAGTGTTAGTGACAAGTAAAAATTGTGTAAAAGTATTGGAGTTTCGGTCACGCAAGTTTTGCTGCGATCTAGTTGAAATAGAACAGAAGTGCACTAGAGAAAATCAGTGTTTAGGGGATGATATACAAACCGAACGCTGTCGATCATTTCAATCATTGAAGCATGAGTTTGCATCACTTTGGGTATTTTCTGCTGATACGAATGTTCATAAACAAATCAGGTATAAGCCGATCGCTAGTGATACAAAGTTGTTCTCTATCGCTGATTTGAAGACAAACAGTTCGCTTCGTGTACATGAACTGAACTGACTGAACTGACAGAATCAGACAGAGTAACGGATCAGTACTTAAGTATACACAAAAATTTATTACTCGTTACAGTTCTCTGGTCCAAATGTGTGTTTTATATGATTAAAGCGGCCTGCTATGTAAATAGTTATTTATACTTTAATGAATTTATTGAACTTATTTGTTGTTTTCAGGTAAAACTCGTATTCGATGACATTACTTTTCAAAGATATAAACCTTTAATTTTCATTTTTATTTAAATTATTAATTTTCTGATATTAATAATATTTTTCTTTGATTAATTTTTTTCAGATGTTAATTATTTTTAAAATGAAATATATTTTTATTTGCACATTTATAATAAATTTTGTATAAATATGCGGCAAAAAAAAATTAATAATTAACGTATGTACGTGTGAAAGGAAAAGTGGTTAGAATCGCACGAGGCCTATGGTGAACTCACCACTTTTTTATGCTTGTTTGTTTCTGCTAGTTGTGAATGTTTGAAAACCTAGTGTTTCACTAGTACGTAGGTACATAGTACATATCGCTCATTTGCTGCAACGTCGTCATAACTCAAAAATAGGGATATTACAGAGGACGCATTTTTAGTTTTTGAATTGATGTGTATTTATTAAATTTGTAGATGAAAGTAAGATTAGGATCCAATTTGGTCAAATAACATCTGGTTAAGACGTCCATGTAAACTAAAGCTTAAAATGTATAATGGACTGTTTTCTGTAGCTTCAAAAGTACTTTGTGTTTTTCTTATGACGTTATTGCTGCAAGAATAAGTTTTATGGTCTGACATAATTGAAATTGTGACGTTACTGCAAATAACAAAAAGTTTTATAGCTCAAAACCTTGTGCAAATTCTGATTTATGACTGCATTATATTTTCGCGTTGCTAAACATTATAAGAGAAAAAAACATGGATATAAAATTAAATTTATTGCATTCATTGCATATTTTATTGTAACATAAAAATTAATATAAAATATTACTTCAGGTACAAAAATGAAGGAACATAAATTAAAAAATAAAAGCAAAAAAATAAATGAATAAGGATTACAATTGCTCGTTAAAAGGGCTATAATACTTAGGAATGTGATTTTTCTGTATCAATTCTAGCAGATCTTCTTTTTTGCAGTCCGCTATCTGAGGTCTTGTCAGTGTAATATCCTTCGTGTTTTTCTTTTTAATAATATTATTTGCCACCTTAAATTCGTCATCGTTATAAGATGTTTTAAAGAAAATGGTGTTTAGTAAATCGCGCCGAACTTGCAGAACCACCACTGTGGAAATTTTTACCTGTGCCATATTTTGGAGTCCCATTTCAGTTGCTAAAGCCTTCATACCAAAGAAGTCTTCAAAGCACAGTTCTGTAACGTTAAATGGCTTTCCAGTTTTTTTGGCTCCACGAATTGCAGATATCAATGACTCTGGCGTGTACATTGGACCACCTTTCAGCTGTCGTTTCACTTCACGTTCAATTAAAGAGTGGAAGGAATCTCCCTCGTTTTGTGTGTGGCCTTTGATCAGGTACTAATGAGTTATGCTTTTTACGTTGAGATGAGATATGGCGTAGAGGTAGAGGGCCACCATGAACTTATTTTTTTGCTGGCCCGCACAATTATCAGAATAAAAGATGAAATCTTCATCACCTGACAAAGCTCTTTTATTCAAAAACCGAAGAACGCACGAACCCAACTCGTTAATACCTCTATGCCCATTGAATTCATCCCAAAGAAAATATTCACGTTCGTTACTCTATAGATCGTAGATTGTTAAATTAAATACATTTAGTTTTGATTCATAATAAAAAACTGAGACATCGCCCTTAGGAATCTGCATGACGGCTTGTAAATCGTACACTACCACATTAGCATTCACCTCCTCCTTATCATACTTCATTTCCTTTCTGGATAATTCTTTCTCTACGATATGCTGATTATAACAGAGAACGTATATTATAGAGAAGGTTCACGACGCCGAGAATTTAGGGATATTTCAATTTTGGGATATTACCTGTTTTGGATGGGTGCATTTCACCACAGAAAATTATTAGCGCGTTTCACCATTTAACATCAGGGGCACGACAATAACAGAACTGAGTAGTTATGGGAAAAAATATGTTAATTTCAATGTTTAGAAATGTACGCTTACAGATTCCCTTTTCTACTATGCGCAAACGATGCTGCATATAATTTATAGATCGGTATACATATGTATGTAAATATATTTGTTATGAAAGCACATAAGTGTGTACATACATATGTATGTATGTATATATTTTAAGATTGAGCTATTTTATGATGAATTGCATTAAATCTTTGCAAATATATAATTCAATAAGATTTGTATTACTACCTAAATATGCATTTTATATAGGTTTGGTACGACATACATATGTATATTTATATACTTAAATAAATATTTGCTTTGGTCATTAAACTTTTCGATATCATGTTAAAAGACCAAGCGGTCGCACATTTGTCCATATATAATTATGTGTGCATGTAAACAAATATGACAGACCATACGCATAATGTTTGTAAATTTGTCTACATGCAACACATGTATGTAAATATGTACACTCAATGCTTCATGCGAAATCTACGTTGACGCGGACAACCAGCGTCGCTAACAAACCAACGTAGATATGTATGTTTGTGTGTGAGCTTGCATACATATCGACGCAGAATTTTGCAAGCCGCGTAACAATATTTTGTACATTCCTTGACAAATACAGTCAATCCCGGTTATGTGCCACATTCAAAGATACAGATTTTTGTGGTTTGTTAAAAAAAAATTTAATATGGCACATATGCGAGTGCGGATACTGAAGTAGTACTTAAAACAATAATTTCTATGTATATCAAAAAACCAACCGTGAGATGCAGCAAGATACAGGCAGTTAAGAGGGATGATTCCCATATAAGCGGAGTACTACTTAACCGGGATCCACTGTACACATAAATCAGAGGAATATTGAATATTTTATATATTTTGGCACATTTCTTGACTTGAAAATCGACAAATAAACTATGTTGTAAATTTTATTCTATACTTATATTTGCGCGGTTGTCTTTTTTCTTCTCATACAAATATCAGAAATTGTTCAGTTTATGATTTTTAGCTTTTGCGATCGTCGCGAAAAGACGCTTGACGGCAAAGCCATGATCGGGGAGATGTTACGGCGTCTGTTTTTATGAATGAAGCAAGTTTGCCTGTTGAAAGTGCGCTTGCGTTCATGAATGAAAATATTGTTGTTGTGTATTTTTCTACAAATTTGGGCATCGACTTGGCTGCCATATTGACTTGTGACGCTGCTGATGCTACTTGAAACCATTGTGGTTTTTGTAGAGCAATATTCGTAGTTTTTGCGGGTGACATATCTACATGTGAACGTATGTATAAGTATGTATGTTGTGTATGCATTATTTGTGTGGGAATGTCATGCGCACATACTTATTTACATGTGTACTCATATTTGTATATTGGTTGGTATACATTATTTGTTCGGCAATGTCGTACACATATGCATGTACATATGTACATATAGAGCAGTGCGCGCACACTTTTTACTGATAAATGACATTACTATTTGAATTTGAATTGTACTTACATACATACATATGTGCATATGTAATTATGCCCTGATATATAGATGCGACAAATATGAACATTAAATGACATATTAAATTGTAATATGTACATATATTAAGTTTTTATGATATTATGATAGTATCTCATATACATATACATACATACATATGTATATTATATTTACAAACATATTCATATACATAAGAAATTATAATACATACATACATATATTCTCAAACATAAGAAATATTTTAATAAATAACTCTTAATTGCACATTAACTACAAATATTGTTTTGAAAATAGCATAATTTAATTAGAATGACGTAAATTATGCATATATTCATTGAAATACGCAAAATGATAATCACATCAATTAACATGATGGCATATGAGCATATAAAAATATAAGCAAAAGGCCAACATATGTCTGTAATAGCAATGCATGCTTCTGAGCATAATTTTCATTAAATGCTCAGCTCTGTTCACGCGCCACTGTTAAGATTCCTCCTTCTTAGCTAGCTGTGGTGAAATGCACCTATCGCATTTTGTTAGCTATTGACAGTTCACACGCTTGTCCGCTGTTGGACCTTCTCTATAATATACGTTCTCTGATTATAATATTCTTCTTGTTTATTTTTTTCATCACCCTCAGCGATATCGTAGGCACAACAAGTTTCACATTAGTCTCTTTTTGGCGTAAAGAACGAAATATTGTAATCTTCTGTAAATATTCGATAAAACATTACATAGTTAACAAACGGAACGTTGAACGTTTTTATCTTTACACTGCGCGGCGTAGTCTCGGTGAATGTTCGCAATAGATTTGCTACCATCAATAAAATGTTTACTGTTTTTTGCACGAGTATAATGACTCTCGATTTTAGGGATTTTATCGATAAAGTTTTTAACACCTTCCTTTAAAACTTCATGAACTTTCCTTTGTTTTCCATGTTTTCCTCGACAATCCTCCAGCAGTAAAACATTTGCCACCTTCTTTCGTTTCTCCTGCACAGTTCTTATTGGGCGATCATTAATATTTAAAGTATTTTTAAAAAACAATTTGCATACTCGAACTTTCTGTCCATTGAGATGGAAATAGAAGGCATTATTATTGTCCCTTTTCTTTCTCGTACCACCTTCACGCACATACCGATATTTAGGCTGAATGACCATCATACTATTCTGAATAAATAGTCGCTGTTTTTCGTACATCGCCAAATCCCAGTATGATCTAAAAATTACCATCCGTTCCTCTTCTGTAAATTTTTCAAAACATTTCAGCTTACACTTCTCCGTACATGGAGTTTCCATTTTTCTCTCTTTTCGAACTTTTTGACACGTAGACCTCATTTTGTATTCTTTTCCACTATTTCTTAACTTTTTGTTTACATTCCTTACCCAGTTATTCTCATTTCGTTTACGCTTTATTCCTTTTTTTAGTGGACTCGTTAAGATCATCGGAGTTTCGACACCGGTGATGTTAGCCTCAGAAGTGTCGGATGTCGAATTTGCTTCGCAGTGACTGTTACTTTTCCTGACAATATCGGGTGGAATGTATGTAGTATCACGTACAGAATCGTCATCATCTTCAGAAAATGAGCTCGAGCTTAATGAGTCTGATTTCATTTCAGCAGAAGACACTGTTGATGTACTTTTTATCTGCCATTCTTTATCATTTCCTTCTTGTTTTTTAAAAGCCATTACCACCATTTTGGCGGATCGAGAATTAGATTCCATGATCTTTTTACTGAAAATGACAACAATACTGACATAAATGGAAATGATTCATAGCAAATTATTTATATTAAAAAATATTTAGTGCAAGAATGTCATAACAGCGAATAGTTTTTTAATGCACTATTGCTGCATTAATACATCTTATTTGTAATAGTGTTTTAAAACAAAATATTACTGAAATAAAAATTATATTTTTCTACAAAAACGTCAGAACACTAAAAAACACTGCAAGAATTCACTCAAATTTTTACATACACAACGTTATATCTTAAAATAATGCAATATACACGATAACGAAAGAGATAGAAAAGTGATCTTACCTTTTATTAATATTGTCACAAAACGAAATATGACACTTTTCTTGAGAACTATTAACTCAAAATTTGGATTTTTTGAATTATGACGACGTTGCAGCAAATGAGCGATATGTAAATATATAAAATATTTACTTATAAGAACTCGTGCAACTATACCATTCGACGCATTTTACATACATTTTAAATGTTAGTTCTACACTAATGTCTACTTGTTTTGATCTCACACAATATTAAATGTATAGACGTAATCAGTAGAAATGTTTTGAATAACGTAAGTTCGAATATACCACAGTTTTATAAAATAATTATACGATATCTAATATATAAAATTCTCGTGTCACGGTGTACGTTATTGAACTCCTCTGAAACCGCTCGACCGATTTTCGTGAATCTTAGCGTGCATATCGGCTAGGGTGGAGAATCGGACAACATCTATTTTTCATCCTCCTAAATGTTAAGGGAAATTGGATAGTTACCAAAAAGTAACCTTTTTCCATACAAATTTTTTTTTTCAATTTTTGTTTGTTTTGTTTTTCAATATTTTTATTTTTCAAATATTTGAATCATTCAATTTCGGTCGCATGCTTTTTTTATTCCGGCTATATACATACATATATATGTATAAGAAAGTTGTGTTAGTTACACCATTTATAACTCAAGAACGGCTGAATCGATTTAACTGAAAATTGGTGAGAAGGTAGCTTAGAACCAGGGTAAGGACATAGGATACCTTTTATCTCTTTTTGTCAAAATTTAATTCAACTCATAAATACAAAGATTATATTTCAAATCATCCTCCTTTCCTGAATATATGCGTACAATTTTAAACAGATTCTTCCTCAAAACTAATACAATTGCTACTGCAACCAAATACGCAGTGAAATAGATTATAACTGGCTCAGTAATCCAGCCGATATTTTCGTCTTTCCACGCCTGAAAACCGGTTCACCATGTGCAGTCCACTAGAATGACTGTCGGTTTAACTCCAGTGAGAAATGATGGAGCTATGTTTCTATTGTCACACACCGACGCAAAAATTCGGTTTTATTTCAAACACTTCTCAGAATCAGTTATTCGTTGTTCTGTTGGATTATGAACTTGCGAGGCAACCACTTTGTACAGAGCTTTCTCCTTTTTAGAGCATCATTGTCCTCGGTTCCCCAAAAAGCAATGCTTTATTATTACACGAAATGCTTTATGATCCATGTTTCTGTAAACTAACACAAGTTGCTTCAGAAAAATGCTATATCTTATTAACGAATAGTTATAATGCAACTAATAGAAATCATATAGATGGTAGTAGTAGTATTATCTATGTATCAGCCACAGCGAAGCGTGGACGGGTCCTCTAGTATAGATATACATATAAGCGTATTGAAATTTGCAATTTTGTAAGATGGACGTCGATACAGTAAAGGTTATGACCGTGGACGTATTGAAGGAAAAATTGAAAGAACTTACATAACTTAAGTGCAGTTGGAAGAAAGAAATATTACAGATGAGATTGTTGCAACATATAGTTTTCGAGGATGAGAGATTACGAAGGAAGTCATAGCGAATTACCAAGGTCGTTACACACTACTGAAGACAGAATTGTTATCATGATGTTATTTACTTTGCGCAGTGTTGGACAGCGAGGAGTTTGGATAGAAGTTGAGTGCCGCATATTAACACCGAACGTTAAGAAATAGACATAAACAAACAAAAGAAAGCTTACAAGAATATACATACTCCATCATCGAAATATCACTAGGGTACTCAGGGTATACCGATAGTAGAGAGAATAAAGGTGTGTGGTCAAATACAAGTAAAGGTACCAAAGATAAGATTAAACAGAGGTGATGCCGTTCATCGGGAAGGTCATTTAGCTAAAAAATGCTCACATGGTGGAATAAACAACATAATGTGCTTTAAGTGTAAAGAAAAGGGCCATTATGCCTACGAGTGCAAAGTCCCACTAGCAGTCAAGGTGGTTAAAAATCAGCGTCTTAATACAATAGGTAACCTAAACGTCGTAGGGAAAGGTGACTATTTTTTTGTGGATGTGGTGATTAATAAAATCACCTTTAGGGCATTGATAGATACGGGATATTTTTCGAGTATGTTAAGTTACTTGTTCTTCTTCTTTTCTGGCGTAGACACCGCTTACGCTATTAAAGCCTAGTTAACAACAGCGCGCCAGTCTTTTCTTCTTTTCCAAGCGAAAACATGTCCTTATCCACTTGGTTCTTCCAACGGGTGGAGGTCTTCCTCTTCCTCTACTTCCCCCGGCGGGTACTGCGTCGGTTGTTAAGTTACTTAGGTTTATGAAATTATAAAGGATTAATCTTTGAAAAAACCAACGGCTGTATGGAATAGAAAAGTGCGAGATTACAACAATGGGCAACTTGAAAGCAGAGGTAGCTGTAGAAGGCGTGAAAATGAAAGTCAAATTTGAAGTAGTAAGGATACAAGATATACCGTACGAGGCAATTATAGCAAATAATGTACTTAAGAAAGTGGAATTGTTATTTAGAACCCTATAAGACTGAAAAAGTGTCGACAGAAACGGGTGCCAATGAGTTAATGAATTGATAGATAAAAATAGACGTAGCTAAGTGGGTGAAGAAAGACCCGTCTCATGGAGAGATAGGGTTTGAAGTGAGCAAGCGTGCAAGTTTAGATCTGAGGTTGTACAAAAATATATCCATGTAAGAAAGAAGGACACGATATGTCCTAATGAAGCATTCAAAACGTTGATAAATCGATATCAGCCCCAAAAACCAATAAATTTGGCTGTCCAAATTAAAATAATTTTGACTGATGAAAAGCCAGTGTTTCAACGGGTGTCGTATGAAGATCAAAAGTACATAGACGACCACGTCGGCGAAATGCTTAAAGATTTAAATAGCACGTCAGAGTACCCATCATCATATAATATAGTAAAAGGATGAGTGGAAAAGATTTTGTTGGGATTTTCGTAAGATAAATGAAAAGATACTTATAGACAACTCTCCGATGATGTTTGTAGACGAGATATTGGACAAAATACAAGGAGTGGAAATATTTACAACTTTAGATTTGAATAATACTCTCCTTAGCAACTTTGTTGCGAGAGTATAAAAACGCGTTATACCACGTACCTGTTGAACCGAATTCCAGGAGCTATATCGCCTTCGTGACATGTAGTGTATGAATATTGTTTCTTTGGGCATCACAAATTCGCAGGCAGTATTTTGTAGATTTATCGAAGCAGTTAGTCAAGATCCGATACCGAAGGGTACGGTAGTTACGTACTTGGATGATATAGTTATTCCTCCATAAGATATGTGCACAGATCAACAACATTTAAAGAAGGTGTTAAATAGGACAAATGAGAAGGGCATACGCTTAAATTGGAAAACATGTTAAACTTTAAGGAGGCAAATTTATTTTTTGGGATTTGTGATCGAGAAGGGTAGAATTTTACCATCGGGTGAGAAAGTAAAAGCGATTAAAAACTTTCCCTTGGCTGGGAGCATGAAGGAGCTGCAACGGTTTTTAGGATTAACATCATTTTTCAGGCGTTTTCTACTGCGAAAAGACGAGAAGCTCAGGTTGGGAAAAGACCAGATGATAGGAATATAAGAATTCAAGGCCGCATTGATTAAGGGATCTCAGTGTGAAATTTTCGATAAATCTATGATTTTGTTGCATTATCGGACAGTATACACACACACTTTTCTTTTAAATCGAAATTCCAATTATTTCGGTTGCTACAGCGTTTTTGGTAGAAAGGGAAAAGAGTGGGGAACAAAGCGACTCCAATTTTTGCACGCGGTTTTCTTAAAATGGTGTTTTTCAAAACGGTTTCCCCTCTCAAAGGAAGAGTTTTGAAGATATCTAATTCCAATTTGGAGAGAACATATTTAACGTCATTCGCTATCGCACTATGGAAGCTTTTATTTTTTTGTTGAAATCTTCCGCAACAAAATACGGTTACGGAGAGTTACAGCTGCAAAGGGGCGCGAAGGACCAGTTGGTGCATTCGAACTTGAGGTACTTTCGGTAATTAAAGCTTTAAGAATGTGGCGGGCTTATCTGAAATCCCGTTTAAGATCGTGAGCAAATGCAACGCTTTTACAGTGACGGTAAAAAAAAAAGCGATGTTCCCGACAGAATAATGAGATGGGCTAGATTTATCTGCAAGAGTGCAACTACGTACTTGAGCCTAGATCTAAGGAAAGCGTTAGAGAATGGACCCTTTGAAAAGTTTTTCATGAGAAATGAGTTAGAATATTATGATCCCATCAAGGAGTTGTTAGTTGTACCTGCCGCCATTGGAGATGAAATTATAAAGATAGCACACAACCAACGTCATTCTGCGGTTAAGAAAACAGAAGAGATTTTAAACAACAATTATTACACCAAACGACAATGAGAAGGTGCAGGAAGTAGTCAAAGCATGTATTGAATCTATTATAGCACAAGCACTCCACAAGAGGTAAAACGAGGGTTCATTGACCCCAATCGATATATAGACCAGGGGTGGGCATATTAGCCCTCAGTGGCATTTTTCCCGTTCGGGCACGACTGCACATTTTGAGGGCTAGATGAGGGGATCATCGCGGACAAACTAAGCAACCTATTTTACTACTCCATATTTACAAATGAGAGCAACGTATTTTGCCACACCATGTTTACAAATGAGAGCGCGCGCATATATGGGAAGTTGCACTGTGGGTATTAACTGTAAAATTGCGTAACAATTTTAAGTTTCTTTGTAATTACTATAAATTTATAAAATGTAAGACAAATAACAAAAAGTATAATAAATATTTTATTTTAGTAATATTTTTTTTTTAATATGTCTTTATAACAGCATTTAATTTAGTTTATTTCAAATAATAAATTCTATGTTTGGTTTAATCTCATTTTCTGTAGCTACACGCATTATTGTACCAAAATTTAAATCAAATAACCTACTTCTTATTTTATGTTTGTTTAATTTCATTATTGAAAAAAAATTATTCACAAGTGTAAGTACTTCCAAACATTGATATAATTTTCGAATCAAAAATTTTCAAACCAGGTTATCTCTTTAAACTTCGTAATAAAAAGTAATTTTAACAATAACTTCAATTTAGAAACCACTGTTTCTTCAAACACATATAGTATGTATGCCCAAATGAATCTTATGAGAGCGCAATGTGAATGGTAAGCCAACATCGCTTCTACCGCCCGCTTACCATAGAATTTCCAGCGAATTGGGATTTTCCCCGTAGAAAGGTGTCAGCAGATTGCTCTCTCACACGCAGGGTTGCCAATCTCGATGTACTGTAGTAATTATAAAAAATTTCTCAATATGTTCGAAATTTTCTTAAACTAACTCAAAATCGGAGTCGAATGCTATTATTTATAAATATATGAACTAGTTTTACTAGTTTGATTTCAGTTTTGATATTTTATGTTATGAAAAATTATAATTGAAAAGTTAGATGTGTGCTAAACTACATATGCGTATTGAGTAATAGCAACATTGTTCGCATGAAAACGAGAACAAAACGCTTGCCGCTCGTAGCAAAATACGATGTTTCTGCCATGATTTCTTACATTTTTGAAAATATGTGTTCCCTCTCTATAGCGCGTATTATTATTTTAATACATTTCCAGAAGCAACTTAGATTTTTAAAATTCAGCAGAACAATTATAGAAAAAAACCTCAATTCTTTGAATATTTTGATAAAACAATCAAACTGAAAATATCACAATTATTAATATATTTTTATATACACATATGTATATATATAATATATATTTATATAAGCATTTACATCAAATGGAAATGCTATATGTTTCAACAAATATATATTGTGGTCACAATTATCTCTTTTTTATATATGCAGATATATAAAACTGCCTTGCATATGTACGTATAAAAGCCCACTACTTGAGAAAAGTTTTCCCAATTGCAGCAAAAATGAATTTTTACAACTGGCATCACCACCATTACTGTTCTATCGCATGTACAGTGGTGTGAACAAAATAGGAACAACCATAAGGTGTTGTAAAGTTTTAAAATGTGCTGTTTTCTTATTAAATAAAATTGATTTTAGATACAAGTATAACTCATAAAATTTTTCCAACCAGTGATTAGAACTTCCCACCATGCAAAGGTATATTTAAACAAATATTAATGCGAAACTCTAAAACCTGCAAATTATGTTTACCTCTTTTTGTTCACACAACTGTACAATTCCGATGTGAAGTAAACTTCCGCTCTTTAATTTGTGTACAATGTCAGTATTGCCGCAACCATTCTGCGATGAACATTAAGTTATAAAGGAATGTAATTGATTGTTTTCGCAACATTTTATGCCCCTCCCTACGTAAACTGATATTCCCCTCATCTAGCCCTCGTGCGCACTTTGCTAACTTTGCGGGCTAAATATGTGCCCATCCCTGATATAGACCATGGGGTCCGTTGACTATAACCAGAAATCAATACAACTATTATGCATTTTAGTAATAATAGATGGGATTGAAGATCTGGTGGATATTATATATTAGAGAAACAGGCATCGATTTTTACCAATAATACAACAAATTATGAATTGTTATATTATTAGTACGAGGATTCGTACTTACAGATCTAAATATGCGTACTTGAGATAATCCAGAAATACAGGTTATGTTGCACTAAATGGAGGTAGAAGAGTTAAATATGCAGCGCAGCTTAGGCAGGAGGCGCAAGATAAGATAAAGGCAACAACAAAAATAAAACGGGTAATTTCAATTACAACATTAACAAAATAGTTGCAATTAGTCGCACGCAGTTCATGAGAGTACAAATTACGAGTTCGGAAATGGGCGTAATCAGACCACTGCAACGCCCACAAAACTCTTTTAATCTAAAACCTATCAACTGCTTTAACTAAGCAGTAAATTAAGATATAAAACTTTAATTTGGCACAGGGAATCGCAGCAGAAGGGGCATCTGTGGATAACAAATTTTGAAAAAGTGGGCTTAGCCCCGCTCTCTAATATGTTTGATATACATATCTCCAAATCACTTAACCAAATCTAGTACGTAGCATTATCTAATACTTCTATGTCAAAGTGTGAAAATGGAAAAATCGGATTACAACCACACGCCTACTTCGCATATGGCATATTCTTATTTTTTTTTTTATTTTCCCTTGATTCTTTCACTTTCTAGTACACAAATCAAGAAATAATTAATAAAACAAAATACATCTTTGTAGTAATAAGTCCCTTAAAGTATGCCACCTTATTACCAAAAATTTCCAAATCCAACCAAAACTGTTCAAAAGCCTAGGTAGAGAATATGTTGACTCCAGTATCTATAGTTGACTTTTCACCGAAAATATCATTCAATGTGTGAGGTTTACAATTGAAATCCAGACAGAATCCATTCATGACAATAGGAATTCTGCGCGCCAAAAATGGGTTAAATCGGGCCAATACTTCCCTGAGCCATATACCGAATAAAAATATTTTTGAACTTCCAGGTAACTTTATCATGGATATATCGGCAAATATTTGAGTTATCGCAATGAAAATTACAGAATATGTTTTACTCATAACAGTATATCTGTGTGAGTATGATAGATACAATTGGGCGAAAACTTCAACTATCTCCAATATACATATGTAACTATTACTAGGATTTTCGAACAGCCGGCTGCCTTTGCTCCATATGATTGGTTGTATATTAGGTAACTTAATGAAACCCAGGGAAAATTTTTTTTGTTTGTCAACAAACCTTATGTTTAATATGTCGGTCAGTATATTAGTTATATATATATATAGTATACTATATGTATGTATATTTAAAATTGCTTGGATTTCGTCCCTTAGGTTGACGTTTTACATCATAAAGTATTTCCCGGGCTTTGATTTGTGCAAATTGCAAGAGTATAAAATGTTCGGTTGCACCCGAATTTAGCCCTTACTTAAAAAGATTTCTCACAAATTGACCAAAAGCTGTGTTATAAAGTCAATCGGAAGTTCGAACGTATTTATATTAGGTATATAGGGGCTATATGTCCCGTATTGACCCGTTTCACCTAAGACTTGCTGTCATCACATGCATGCCCGAAAAACTAATACGGCTGTGTAAACTGACGTTGAGCAATACCTAAAGCTCCGTCAGGATCGGGAAGGACCTCCTCTGATACCACTCGACCCATCTGCTGCTGGAAAAAATAATTCGACCTCCAGAAATTAATCGAGCAGGTACAATTTTCTATACGAGTGTACAGCTGCTGGCGTATGCCGATGATATTGATATCAGTGGCCTCAACACCTGTGCCACTAGTTCTGCTTTTTTTAGACTTTCAGAACGAGGGCAAGACGAAATGTCTTCCGTCATCAAACAAACAGTCGTCGCACTCCCGACTGAGCTTCCACGTAGATTATTTTGTCAACAAAACCCTATAGATCACACATTATTCCCGTCCAGCTACATATACGGTGCAGAGGCATGGACGATGACAACATCTGATATCTGACGAGTCGGCATTACGAGTTTTCGAGAAAAAGGTTCTGCGAAAGATTTATAGTCTTTTGCGCGTTGGCCACGGTGAATATCGCATTCGCATAGTGGAGCGAATTCAAAGACAGCGGCTGCGCTGGCTAGGTAATGTCGTACGTATGGACACAATACCCGCGAGGGGACGCAGAGAAAGAGGAAAGAAAGACGACTGGCGCGCTCTTGTTAACTCGCCTATAATCGCATAAGCGGTGTCTTTGCCAGTAAAAAAGAAAATACAGTATATAAAGGAGCACTGAAATAGCAAGCTTGGTTGATTTAGCTTTTGCGGTTTGGCAAACATGTTCATTAAACCATTTGAAGGATGAACTCACGCTCACTTTTTATCAATTTTTAGCTCACAGGTGATCCCTGTTACTGGGGTCCTTTTTACAAAATTACAGTTTTCTATCTTTAAATAGTGTTTTCATACGGCACTTTATATGTTTAACTTTATTAAGATATTTAATTCTTACTCAAGTTATTCGCCATATGCTAATGTAAGGACTTAAAAGTATCCAGTGCACTTTATACCAATCTTCCTATTCTATATAAATAAAAATGGATCGCCAAACTGTATGTACACTCATAACTTTCATACGACTGAACCAAATTTAATAATTTTTTTTTTAATGTTCGTTGAGGTTCAAGGATGGTTTTTACGGAAAGAAAAATTCGAATAATTGCCGGAAAACCCCTAAAAACAGCCCTTCCCTTTTTCTCATACAAACGAATGAACTGCTGAACCAATCTTGATGAAATTTTCAGAGGTTGTTCGTTGTGGATCAAGGAAGGTTTTGCATGGAAATACGTGTTGTATTTACGCTCATATACTTATGTGCAATATAGATACATATTTGAAATTTCTTACCTCTCGATTTGGTTGAAATCAAATTGACTGCCTTGTTCACGCTTGGCGTGGCAATAGCGTTCACAAAAAATGTAACATTTTGAGAAAAATTACATTTTTTCTTAACCTTTTAAAACGCTCTAGCGGCTAAAGTATTTGACCTAGGTAGATCAAATAAATTGCACCAGTTAGGTAATTTAATGAGCTTTCAGGAAATGTATAATTCGCCACAAGCCCCACCGGGAGCATGACAATAGGCGAAAATGGGTTTTCACCAAGTCCCCCCTTTTGTTTCACTACAGTTGGAGGGTATGAAGCCGGGGGGGATCAAAATCATTTTGCAGGTTAGTTCACCCCTGAAGCTTTCAGGAAAGCCCTCAACCTCCCCTTTATCCCTACCAGGGGCCTGGAAATAGCGTTCACAAAAAATGTAACATTTTGAGAAAAATTAAATTTTCCTTAAAGTATTTGATCTATATAAACATACAAACCAATTTGGACACGTAACGAACATGAAAACAGATAAATCAATCGTGCGAAGTGATAGAAACATACCAAAGTTCATATACATATTTTCATACAAAATATATGGGGTCTAGCCAAGCACCATTGGTGCACTAAGGTCTAATATTATAATATCCTTTTTTCGTCCTTTTCAATACGATATCCTTGAATTTTTTTTCTGAATTTTATAGACAATAAGTGCCCCCTGATACTGCGATACTCTGTACCAAATTATGGTGCTATATCTTAATCCAGTGCTTAGTTATGGCACTTTATAGGTTTTCGGTTAATGGCGATTTGTGGGCGTGGCGGTGGTCCGATTACGCCCATCTACGAATTCAAACTTTTTTTGGACTAAGGAACCTGTATGCCAAGTTTCATCAAGATATCTCAATTTTTACTCATGTTACAGCTTGCGCCGTTGTCCTGCGTGAAATTATATGCTTTGAAATGAAAAAAAGTTGAAATTATATTGTGTCGAAAATGGTTTATTTTCGATTTTTCTACATTTTTTTAATGTAGCGCAGCTTAATAAACATAATTTCTTTGATTTCTATTCTGGTGCGTAAATATACAAAGAAGATGGGTTTCCAACTCGTCAACACGCCACATATATCTGGCCAATTTTCTCTGGAAATTGAATACGTTTGAAATGAAATGGCTGTCCCTTGTATTCGGTAACTGCGTCATAATCAGTCGGGTTCCATTACACAGTTTCGGCGCATGAAGATTGTGAAACCTAATAATGACAGATCCAACTTTGAGACGCAAATGATGTTGGGGCATACCATGGCTCTCCGAAGAATTTGGAAATTCCACTGGATAATTTACGGTTTCGTCTTTCTTGTCAAGACGGTCGATCGATTTATATGAGCGCAAACCTCCCGAAATTTGACTTTGAATCTTCCAGTTAAAGTCATTAACATCGGTATTTTTGGCAACTAAAATTGCGCGCGCTTTCAAGCAATTGCAGGTACGATAATTTTACCAATGTGCGGATAAACATTCGTGATGAGTTCATCTTCCGTTGAAGTGAATTGACAAAAGGGATATGAAATTGATATCAAACCACTGGAAGTATCAACCGAAATTTTCCCATTTCCAATTCTTAGCGAATACAATGTAAAATGTCATCGGCAATGTCATTTTTTCGTATCCCATAATTAACGCGAATTTGAAGGCTGATATGTCGAAATGATCTTCGCGAAAACTATGCGAACTTCAGTGGCATGCGAATTAACTATTGCATTGTCGTTCGTCTGTTTCCAGTGATTAGCATGTTCCAGCAAACGCAACTGCTGGCATGCTTCTCAAAAAGTTGCAAACACTGTACCATTCACAATACGCAATGACTTAAATGAAGTTGAACCGCGAGACGCACAACAGTCGGAAAACTTTCATGAATTGCAAAAGTAAACATCCTACAAAGCGCTTTATTGCGGTTCACATATTGACCCATTTGATACTGCTGATCTCATATTGTTCAAGGCCAATAACCGCTATGTTGCTTTCTTTGGTGACGTACTTGTAAACGTATTTGATCGATTTCACCAATCTACAATATTCAACATTGACATGAGTTTTGAATGTGAATTAGACAAAAGTGGCGAATATGGTACGATTCATATGTTTTCAACTTCGATGTGTTGTTAACGTCGATATTCACGCCTCTAAATGCTAAATGTTCTGCCATTGTCGTCTGGTGAGCGACGCCGATGCGGTGAATATCCATCATTTCCCATTTCCGTTTCCGAAAGAAAAGCACATGAGTAGTGTTTCGTGCATTTATTGTCAGACATACAAACCAAAGTGGGATTGTAAGGTTCCCAAAGTCCATGAACCATATTGGTTTTCACCACTTCGTATAACTCTGAATCTATCTCTGAATCAGGCATTTCCGCTGAAATGATTTCATCAATTTGATCTGGTGTAATCACCATCCGCATTCAAAGAAGAATATGTGCGTGCGGCAGCACGCAACAGAATACATTCAGCATCTAACAGCACCATATATACAATAGGTTGCTTCATGATAAAGACCGTCAAACATCACAGCTATTGTTTAAAAAGTCGTGCTGTGATATCGTTACGATCGCTAGCTGATTGACCGCGATCCATAATTCCGCACATATGTCATCGGATTTTGGGAGTACTTTTTGCCTTTCTTTGGGCTGCCCTACGTTGATGGCAAAAAGAACGCCGACAAATATTAGCGTGACCTCTTCGTGGCTTCGTAACAAATTTCAATCAGTAACTTCGTCTGAAACACACATAAAGTTTTCACTGAATAATTTTCAATAATTTTTCCTTTGGATAGCCGGAATAAAAAAGCAAGCGACCGAACTTGAACGATTCAAATAATTTACAAATCAAAATATTGAAAAACAAAACAAACAAAAATTGAAAAAAATGTGTATGAAAAATGTTACTTTTTGGAATTGTCCAATTTTCCTACTTCTCCTCATGAAAAATATAAGGTATTTGTTTCTAAACCTTTCCCGATCCACAACAAACAACCTTTAAAAATTTCATAAACCAAACAAACATTCATTTTTATATACATACGTACATACTATGTATGTATGTATGTATGTAACGTTTGTATGGGGAAAAGAAAAGGGCTGTTTTTAGGGGTTTTCCGGAGATTATTCGAATTTTTCTCGCCGTAAAAACCATCTTTGAACTTCAACGAACATTTAAGAAAAAGAATTGGCCAAATTGGTCCAGGCGTTATTGAGTTATGAGCGTACATACATTTTGGCGATTCATTTTTATTTATATAGATAAGTATGTAACCTTATATCTATCTCGATTAGTTTTAGTTGATACGTACAATCGTCAGATGAACAAAACTATAATACTCTGTAGCAATTGGTTGCAAGATTATAAAAATAAAGGTGGGAACGTAATTGAGATTTAATTTTAAAAATGATAAATACAAATATTTGTCAATATTATCAATCAAATTTTATTTTTTCTTTGAATTTTGAAAACATGCTAATTTTAAGAATTATGTATATTTTTTATGTATGAATATTCTTACTTTTAATACAATTGAGAAATAGTTTAATAGTTCAATTTACCTAATATATGATAGTCGATAAAGTCTTTTCGTACTTCTAATCAAACTTCAACTTATATGTACTAGTTTGTTCGACCAACGCGAATAAAACTGTATAGTCAAATGTTCAAGCATTATTAAATGCATGCAAGTCCTATTAATACTCATAGTTGTTCCTATCCCACGATAGGTTACATAATGATTCTGCAATATCAGCTTGCGCAGAGCATCAATAGTTTATGGAGCAACAACTGATTTTGGACGACCGTCCCCACATTCGTCTTGGAGTCATCTACGACGTCAATTGAATTTACTATACTATAGATAATCCCTGATCCTTATTGGAGCTTTATTATAAAAAACTGAATTACATAAGTTTACCGATACACAATATTGCTGAGTTAATCCACGTCGAAAGTTGCAAAAAATAATTGTGTGAAAATGTTTGATATTTAATTCTATTTTTTGGTCGAATTGATGTTAATTAGCAATTAATAAAATAGTTTTTTGTTTTAAGGGGGTACTCTCATGTGAACGCATACATTTTACCACTTTTTAGGAAATTTTTTTTTATGCGACAACAAAATTCAATCATTTTAATTTTTTCATATATTTTTATTTGTATTTTGAAATGTACAAAAATTTCTTTTTTCGTTTTTTACATTTTCAATATATATATTTTTTTTTAATCAAATCATGTTGTCTGAAATAAAAAAATCGAATGTATGTAGTAGTTCTGCGACTTTCGTCCCTACCAAATATAATCAATTTCGTTAAAAAAGGCAAACTCCAAAAAAAACGAAAACGAAAATCTTTTTTTTTTTCGTTAAAAATCGTTTAAAAAAATATGAAAATATTTTCCAAAATAAACAATTCTGGTAGGGACGATAGCTATAAATGAGTAGAAGAACCTATGTAAATTTTAAAGCAATCGGTTGAATACCTTTTTTTTAGGACCATGACAGTTTCAGAAAATGATGATTCGAGAAAGATGCGTTTAAAGTTTCAAGAGTTGCAGACTTGTCATGGCGCCTGGTAGGCAGTCGCTTACGACACGTCGGCGACTATGAGCTGTAACTTATCAAATACTTAAATATTGGGAATCTGCAAAGTCTCTTAACTTCCGTTTTTCTTCCCATTGCAGTGACTTGCACATCTACATCCCTCTTCCATTTCGGGTTACAAACATTTTCGTTGATCAAACTGAACTCTGCTCCAGTTTCAATGATGAAATATAACTTTCTTATGTGTGTATCTATTATTATTTGTATTTGCATTGCCAATATCCATAGGTTCTGGTTTATTGCGATTTGATATTGCGGACCGATTATAATTTCCTGATTGGTTGTAATTCTACGTTTGATTCCCGTCTCTTTGTTGATTAAAGTTTCTCTGTGGGTTGAAATTTCCCTATTGGTTATAATATGTGTTTGTTGTCTGGTATGACATTCTAGTTTGGCTTGATCCGGTGCCACTGTTATAATTATTACCTACATTCCTTGGGACATAGCCACCGTTATACCTGTTTGGTGGCATATAATTGTTATGTCTACTATTATAAGTGGGGATATTATTTATATTTTGTTTGGGTCTGGAAAATGTTCTATTGTTAACGTTATCGCTAAAATTAGTCCTACGATAGCTATTAGGGTTAGAATCTTTCCTTTGTTGCCCTAGCGCTGTGCAGCCTTGATGTCTAGCTTCTAATATTATTTTGTATGCCTTTTCTAGACTATCCAGGTCTCTTGCTATAATCATAGTTTTAGTGGGTTCAGGGAGATGTTCCTTAAATGATTTCAGTGCTATCCTATTAACTTCATTCGTTGAGAAATTTAGATCATTATGCGCTAATATCCTATTTTGTTTATTCCTAATTTTATTTATTTTAAAATAATAATTTTCTATTGTTGTGGGTAATATGTCTTCAATTTGCTTAATGAAGTCTGTTAGTTGGTTTGGATCTCGTCCATCCAATTCTGCAGTTCCATTAACACAGTTCAAAGTGAGTTGAAAAAATGGTATGGTGGATGCTTCCATTTTGAGAAAATTTTATTTCGAGTGAAAATTATATTAAAAAAAATGTTCGTATTTATTTTGATTCAACTTAGTTTTATGTAATAAGTTCCTACTGTGTATTTTAATTGATCTTGTTATCAGAGAACGTAAATTTATAGAGAAGGTCCAACAACGGACAGGCGTGTAAACTGTCAAAAGCCAACAAAATGCGATGAGTGCATTTCACCACAGCTAGCTAAGAAGAAGAAATCTTAACAGTGGCGCGTGAACAGAGCTGAGCATTTAATGAAAATTGTGCTCAGGAACATGCACTGCTATTACAGACGTACATATGTTGGCCTATTGCTTATATTTTTATATGCTCATATGCCATCATGTTAATTGATGTGATTATCATTTTGCGTATTTCTATGAATATATGCATAATTTATATCATTCTAATTAAATTATGCTATTTTCAAAACAATATTTGTAGTTAATGTGCAATTAAGAGTTATTTATTAAAATATTTCCTATGTTTGAAAATATATTATAATTTCATATGTATGTATATGAATATGTTTGTAAATATAATATACATATGTATGAATATGTATATGAGATACTATCATAATATCATATAAACTTAATATACATACATATTACAATAATATGTCATTTAATTTTCATACGCATCTACATATCAGCGCATACATAATTACATATGCGCACATATGTATGTAAGTACAATTCAAATTCAAATCGTAATATAATTTATCAGTAAAAGTGTGCGCGCACTGCTGTATGTATGTGCAAATTATGTATTCCCGCGTTGGGAATACCAAAAAAATTATTTTTTAATCGGACAGCGTGTCGGCTTTATAAACCAAAAACGACTCAAACTTAAATTTAACAATTTGGTTAATTTATACTTATTCAAAGCCACGGAATTATTAAGTGGCGTGATCTATTTCCTAGAATTAGTATAAGCAATTAGTATAAGCAATTCGATTGCATGTTCGATTGCATGTGCCGGATGTGCTGAGGTTGCATCGGCAGAATTTACCAGTTGTCGCTTGCGCTGTAATTTCGGGGTTGTTGACATAGTTGCACTTTATGCTTGGTTCATGCTAACTTACATACATGCATATGTGTACGACATTGCCGAACAAATGATGTATACCAACCAACATACAAATATGAGTACACATGTAAATATGTGCGCATGACATTCCCACACAAATAATGCATACACAACATACATACTTATACATACGTTCACATGTAGATATGTCACCCGCAAAAACTACGAATATTCTTCTACAAAAACAACAATGGTTTCAAATAGCATCAGCGAGAGAACATAAAACATAGAGAAGAGAATTGAATTGCGAGAATTGAATTCTGTATGATGTTCGATTGGACGGCTAACAGAGCTTATAAGATTGCGACACGGAATTTCATCAATCTCGCTGCTATTTAGCAGAATTGAGCACGTGCAGTGGCAGAAATATATGTAAAACGACTGAATTCATGCGAGAATGAATAAAGAGAAATGCTTTGAAGAAAAATATGCAAAGTCACATAAAGAATGTAAAGAAGCATTCTCTGAGACACATATGCGTGTAAAAAATTAGATACAAAATAATTAATTTTATTTTTTAATTTTTTAATTAGTTCAAAAAAGTTATATTTATTTCGTCTATTACAAAGCGAAGATGTGTCAAATGAACTTCATTTCTTAAAAAAAATTAATGACCTTCATGAAATATGCATATTCGCATTATTTCGTTATCATTTCCATATTTGTACCAATAGAATTTCTATGACACATGCATATGTGCATATGTACATACATATATTATTTCTTTGGCACATTTGTCTGTATGTTTACGAAAGCAAATGCGAGCCATATACATACATATGTACATACATTCATAGTAAAAAGTGTCGCACGCTTCTTTCGCGTCTCCATTGTCACGGTCAACCAATGGCCGAAACTTGCGTTTTGTCAAAGAGTGAAGTGCTGAACAAATTGAGCACGACAGACTGCAAGCGACATCTGTCAAATACACACGTTCTTATGGACACAGTTAAGTAGTTGTGCAGCTGGCTCAATAACTGTGTCCCTAAGAACGTGTGTATTCTAATATATTCGTTTGCAGTCGGTCGCGCTCATTGTGTTCAGTACTTCTATGTGTCGAAACACTGACGCGACGGTAAAGCGCCACAACATTTTGTTGTTGGTAGAAAATCCGAGCTCTGCCGAAAGAAACTAACAAACGATCGCCGATTGTTACCGCTTCTCTTGCTGCTCGAACAGCGTCGCCTACAAACCAGCGTAAATATGTATGAAGATGTATGCGCGTGCATACATATCGACGCAGATTTTTGCGAGTCACGGAAAAATATTTTAGACAAATATTGTAAATCGACAGCGGCTTTGTTGCCACTTTTGTCACTTCTTTCTGTGAAGAATCATCAGAAAGTTGTTCAATTTATGATTTTTAGCTTTTGCCATCGTCGCGAAAAGACGTTTGTAGGCGAAGGCATGCCCGGGGAGATGTTTCGGCGTCTGTTTTTATGAATGAAGCGAGGTCGCTTGTGGAATTTGCGCCTGCGTTTATGAATGAAATTGTTTTTGTTGTAAAATTTACTACATTTGAGATTCGCCAACTCGGCTGCCATATTGGCTTGCCGTGCTTATGCTATTTAGGCAATTGTTGTTTTTGTAGAACAATGCTTCAATTTTTGTTGGTGACATATTCATATGTGTACGCATATGTATGTTTGTATGCTTGTGCATTATTTGTTCGGAAGTGTATACAAATATCCATATGTACATATGTAAGTACAGTAGAGGCCCGCTAATCCGGACATGGCCTAATCCGGATTCCACTGTAATCCGGACAGGGTTAAAAAACTCAAAATTTCTATTAGGTCCCTTGTAATCCGGACCGACATTCTCTATCCGTATTCTCTAATCTGGATCACATGTTTATTAGTCACTTTATTCGATTTTAAGCTTTACTGGTTTAAGTTTTTTTTTGTTTTTTTGGAACATGTGTAATATTTGTTATAATAAACAAACAGCAATTTATAATTATTTTTTCATAATACATAGTTCTGATATGTCTTTGGTAATCCGGATTTCCTTATATTCCGGATAGGGGCCGGTTTTAATTGATCCGGATTAGCGGGCCTCTACTGTATAAACATAAATGAATGTATGTACATATGTATATGAACATGCAGATCAATGCGCGCACATTTAATATGTGTATTGATAAGTGATAAAATCATGATTTGAATTTCTGAATGCACACATGCGTATACATGCAATCATATGGGCAGATAATAAGATTAATATGATAGACAATATATTTATATATATGTATATGCATTGTTGTGATAAATTCAATTTCTATTACTAAGAAACATAATACAAAAATATTTATTAGTATAGTATATTATGTAAAAATCAAATTAAATTATTAAATATACAAGTCTAAATTGACAGTAAATTGTACTATACATGCATTCATACAAAATTATACTCATACAGTAGAGGCCCGCTAATCCGGACACGGCCTAATCCGGATTCCACTGTAATCCGGACAGGGTTAAAAAATTCAAAATTTCTATTAAGTCCCTTGTAATCCGGACCGACATTCTCTATCCGTATTCTCTAATCCGGATCACATATTTATTATTCACTACATTCACTTTTATGCTTTATTGTTTTAAGTTTTCTTTTGAAC
The DNA here is from genome assembly GCF_024586455.1 of Bactrocera neohumeralis. Classification (NCBI taxonomy): domain Eukaryota; kingdom Metazoa; phylum Arthropoda; class Insecta; order Diptera; family Tephritidae; genus Bactrocera; species Bactrocera neohumeralis. The sequence goes on along the minus strand of NW_026089622.1, from coordinate 706,962 downwards.
ATGTGTATTATTTGTTATAATAAACAAACAGAAATTTATAAATATTTTTTCTTAATACGAGTACATAGTTCTGATATGTCTTTGGTAATCCGGATTCCCTGATATTCCGGATAGGGGCCGGTTTTAATTGATCCGGATTAGCGGGCCTCTACTGTATCATAATTATTACATGCCAATATGTAAATGCCGACGGCAAAACGCAAAAGCATACATATGTACATATTTGCATACATTGCGAAAGCAAAAATTGAACCATGAAAATATCACAATGCTGTTGTTGGGAGTATCATAAGGAGCATGCATACATATTTATGTCTCTTCATATTCTTGAGTATGTGAGAGAGCTGTATTTGTACACATTTTTCGCTGTTAAAAATGGAATATCAAAGAACTTATTTTTCTTCAATATTCCCTGATTGCGCATACATGCTATGGCATCATAAGCCGTACGTACATATAAGTATTATTTCTCTTCATATTCTTTGTTGAATATGTGGAGAACTGTTAAAAATGTTAACATTTTACAGCGTGACTTCTGTAGCTGTGAGGTGAATTCCTTACTTTAAATCTAACAAATGCTCGCTGTCGAACCTGCACCTTCTCTATACTTTTAACTCTTTTATACTCTGCATTAGCAGCGTCACAAGTCAATATGGCAGCCAAGTCGACATGGATAATATGATACGAGACTCTCGCATTGGCTCTCATTTTTCCCTCAAACGCGTTCCCTGATTATTTGACAGCCAAGGAGATCAGGGAATTTTTGACAGTTGATTTCAGAAAAGGCGGGATGCCAGAAGTAAAGCGCTATAATTACTTGACGATATTAGTGTGAAAGAAGTTTCATTGAACTGTGCGAACATATTTTGGCAAAATAAATGTTTATGTAAATTTATTAATGATTTTGCATTTTAGCTTTTATATATGTATGCATTTTCAAAGTGTTTTATTTAGCGTTTTGTATAATTTATTACATACTCAATATAATGTTTTTCAGCAGTGGCATCATTGACAAATGTTATAAAAAATGCGAGTTTTGACAGCTCTCTCTCGAATCAAAGAGTCTCGTATCATATTATCCATGAAGTCGATGCCCAAATTTGTAGAAGAACACACAACAACAATATTTTCATTCATGAACGCGAGCACACTTGCAACAGGCAAACTAGCTTCATTCATAAAAACAAATACCATTACATCTTCCCGAGCTTGCCTTTGCCAACAAGCGTCTTTTCGCGACGATGGCAAAAGCTAAAAATCATAAATTGAACACATTCTGATATTTGTATGAGAAGGAAAAAGCGACAACCCGGCAAATATAAGTATAGAATAAAATTTACAACATAGTTTATTTGTCGATTTTCAAGTCAAGAAATGTGCCAAAATATATAAAATATTCAATATTCCTCTGATTTATGTGTACAGTGGATCCCGGTTAAGTAGTACTCCGCTTATATGAAAATCATCCCTCTTAACTGCCTATATCTTGCTGCATCTCACGGTTTGTTTTTTAAAATACATAGAAATTATTGTTTTAAGTACCACTCGATTAAGTATCCGCACTCGCTTATGTGCCATATTAAATTTTTTTTAACAAAGCACAAAAAGCTGTATCTTTGATTGTGGCACATAACCGGGATTGACTGTATTTGTCAAGGAATGTACAAAATATTGTTACGCGGCTTGCAAAAATCTGAGTCGACATGTATGCAAGCTCACACACAAACATACATATCTACGTTGGTTTGTAAGCAAAGCTGGTACAGCGGCAAGAGAAGCAGTGGCAATTGGCGATCGTTCGTTTGTGTTTTCGGCACAGCTCGGATTTTCTACCAACAACACAATGTTGTGAAGCTTTGTCGTCGCGTCATTCTTTCGACAAATTGACTCTTTGACATGAAAGCAAAAAACATGAGCTTCGCCATTGGTTGTCCGCGTCTACGTAGATTTCGCATGAAGCATTGAGTGTACATATTTACATACATATGTTGCATGTGGACAAATTTACAAACATTATGCGTATGGTCTGTCATATTTGTTTACATGCACACATAATTATATATGGACAAATGTGCGACCGCTTGGTCTTTTAACATGATATCGAAAAGTTTAATGACCAAAGCAAATATTTATTTAAGTATATAAATATACATATGTATGTCGTACCAAACCTATATAAAATGCATATTTAGGTAGTAATACAAATCTTATTGAATCATATATTTGCAAAGATTTTATGGAATTCATCATAAAATAGCTCAGTGTTAAAATATATACATATGTACATATGTACATATACACTTATGTGCTTTCATAACAAATATATGTACATACATATGTATACCGATCTATAAGTTATATGCAGCATCGTTTGCGCATAGTAAAAAAGGGAATCTGTAAGCGTACAAATTAACATATTTTTTCCCATTTTCTCTAAAAACTACTCAGTTCTGTTATTGTTGTGTCCCTGATGTTAAATGTTGAAATGCACTAATAATTTTCTGTGGTGAAATGCACCCATCCAAAACAGTAGATATCCCAAAATCCAAATATCCCTAAATTCTCGACATCGTGAACCTTCTCTATAATATACGTTCTCTGTTGTTATCATTACAGTTTTGGAGTCACTGTTTTAGTGAAACATTATAAGTTGACTTCGATTTTGCAACACTCTGTATACGCGCGATTGAATTTTTATTTTACACTATTGGGCGATAGTTTTTACACATTGTTTTGTATTTTCTTACTTACTATAAAAAATTTTAATATATTTATTTATATGTATTTTTCTTACTCTTATTTGTTCTGCTGTTGCTTTTGTTGTAATTGCTGTTACTGCTGCTGCTGTTGTTTTATAGGATGCATCCAAACTCAAATAACCGCTACCGTTGTACGAATGTTTTTTCAGTAAAAATCACACTTTATTTATTTATATATATATTTTGAAAGCTCGTTATTTGCTGATATTGTTTAAGGTTTTCTTGCTGCGCATTTAACACGATTTAAATGTTTTTATAATATTTTAGCAGTGTTTCCGTATAGTTCTATTAATGTTTTTCTATAAATATATTAAAGTTTTCCACAATTCTATTAATATTTCCACTTTTTTCTTTGCACTATTAACGCCGTAATTAAGAACAGTTTTTAATTATTCTTTAAAAAATGTATTTCTCTTGGATTCCTCCAAGGTTTCTTTATTCAAATATATGTATATAAGTTTACACCATGAACAATAATATACTACCGGTTATGCCTAAGATTATATTCGAACTAAGGAAAAGTGTTGTATGCGCGTCACTCTTTTATAGCAGTGCAGTCAACTCGTGTCAGCTTCCGATTGGCTAATTCCGGGGTCGTGGCATCTTGGGTCAGACAGAGAACTTAAAACATAGAGAAGGTGCAAATTGAATTCTGTATGATGTTCGATTGGACGGTTAACAGAGCTTGTAAAACTGCGACACGGAATTTCACCATTCTCGCTGCTATTTAGCAGAATTGAGCATGTGCAATGGCAGAAATATATGTAAAGCGTCTAAACTCATACGAGAATGAATAAAGAGAATTGCTTTGTAGAAAAATATATACAAAATCACACAGAGAATGTAAAAAAGCATTCTCTGAGTGACATATGCATGCTTATTTTGTATTATATGAACCATTGTCACATATGCGTGATTATTTTCCGAAAAATGGTAAAAATGTTATGTTATAAAATTAAATAAAAAATAATTTTCAATAAATTATTATTTCAAAAATGATATTAATTTGGACTATTATGAAATGAACTTAAATGTGCTCATATAAACACTTCCATTCATTCCTTCCATTTCTTAAAAAAAATTAATGACCTTCATGAAATATGCATATTCGCATTATTTCGTTATCATTTCCATATTTGTACCAATAGAATTTCTATGACACATGCATATGTACATATATTATTTCTTTGGCACATTTGTCTGTATGTTTACGAAAGCAAATGCGAGCCATATACATACATATGTACATACATTCATAGTAACAAGTGTCGCACGCTTCTTTCGCATCTCACGGTCAACCAATGGCCGAAACTTGCGTTTTGTCAATGAGTGAAGTGCTGAACAAATTGAGCACGACAGACTGCAAGCGACATCTGTCAAATACACACGTTCTTATGGACACAGTTATGTAGTTGTGCAGCTGGCTCAATAACTGTGTCCCTAAGAACGTGTGTGTTCTAATATATTCGTTTGCAGTCGGTCGCGCTCATTGTGTTCAGTACTTCTATGTGTCGAAACACTGACGCGACGGTAAAGCGCCACAACATTGTGTTGTTGGTAGAAAATTTGAGCTGTGCCGAAAGAAACTAACAAACGATCGTCGATTGTTACCGCTTCCCTTGCTGCTCGAACAGCGTCGTCTACAAACCAGCGTAAATATGTATGAAGATGTATGCGCGTGCAGACTGTATCGACGCAGATTTTTGCGAGTCACGGAAAAATATTTTAGACAAATATTGTAAATCGACAACGGCTATGTTGCCACTTCTGTCACTTATTTCTGTGAAAAAGCATCAGAAACTTGTTCAATTTATGATTTTTAGCTTTTGCCATCGTCGCGAAACGACGCTTGCAGGCGAAGGCATGCTCGGGGAGATGTTACGCCGTCTGTTTTTATGAATGAAGCGAGGTCGCTTGTGGAATTCGCGCCTGCGTTTATGAATGAAATCGTTTTTGTTGTAAAATTTACTACATTTGGGCTTCGCCAATTCGGCTGCCATATTGACTTGTGATGCTTCTGCTATTTAGACAATTGTTGTTTTTGTAGAACAATGCTTCAATGTTTTGTTGGTGACATATTCACATGTGTACACATATGTATGTTTGTATTCTTGTGCATTATTTGTTCGGAAGTGTATGCAAATATACATATGTATGTACGTATAAATATATATGAATGCATGAACATGCAGATTAATGCGCGCGCATGTAATACATTATATTGATAAGTGATAAAATCATGATTTGAATTTCTGAATGCGCGCATGCGTTTACATAATAAGATTACGATATAAGCATGTGCAGAGACATAAGATTGATATGATAAAAGATGTACTTACATGCATATACATATACATACATAAGTACATACTATACAGTACGTGTCCAATAAATTACGAACGAACAAAAAAATTATCCGGAGTTCTAACTTTAATCATTAATAAAAACATAAATATTTGGCGTGTTTTAAAACAAATTATTTTTTACATGCTATATACATTAAACTTAAATTATCATATTTTTGTATTGAATCATATTCAATATTATTAAATTATATTAAAAATATTAAATTTTTGTTTTCGTTCGTAATTTATTGGACAAGTACTGTATATTGTTGTGATAAATTTAATTTCTATTAGTAGGAAATATAATATAAAAATATTTACTAGAATATTATATTATGTAAAAATCAAAGCAAATTATTAAATATGCAAGTCAAAATTGACTGCAAATATTACTATGCATGCGTTTATACTCATAATTATTTTTACATGCCAATATGGAAATGCCGACGGCAAAACACAAAAGCATACATATTTGCATACATTGCGATTGCCTGGTTCAAAGCTAAAATTGAAGCATGAAAATATCACAATGCTGTGGTTGGGAGTATCATAAGGAGCCTGCATACATACATATATTTATGTCTTCATATTCTTGGGCATGTGAGACAGAGAACACAATAAAAAATGTCTTTATGTTCTCTGTGTGAGAAGTGTGTTTTGTACACATTTTTCGCTGTTAAAAGTGGAATATCAAAGAACTTATTTTTCTTCAATATTCTCTGCTTGAGCATATATGCCATCTCATCATATGCCGTAAATACATATATGTATTTATTTCTCTTCATATTCTTTGTTGAATATGTGGAGAACTGTTAAAAATGTTAACATTTCACAGCGTGAATTCTGTATTTGTGTGGTGAGATTCCGTGTCGCAAATTTATCAAATGTTCGCTGTCGAACCTGCACCTTCTCTATACTTTTAAGTTCTCTGACCCAGACAACATTTGTTAGATTTAAAGTAAGGAATTCACCTCACAGCTATAGAAGTCACGCTGTAAAATGTTAACATTTTTAACAGTTCTCCACATATTCAACAAAGAATATGAAGAGAAATAATACTTATATGTACGTACGGCTTATGATGCCATAGCATGTATGCGCAATCAGGGAATATTGAAGAAAAATAAGTTCTTTGATATTCCATTTTTAATAGCGAAAAATGTGTACAAATACAGCTCTCTCACATACTCAAGAATATGAAGAGACATAAATATGTATGCATGCTCCTTATGATACTCCCAACAACAGCATTGTGATATTTTCATTGTTCAATTTTTGCTTTCGTAATGTATGCAAATATGTACATATGTATGCTTTTGCGTTTTGACGTCGGCATTTACATATTGGCATGTAATAATTATGATATGAGTATAATTTTGTATGAATGCATGTATAGTAACTATTTACAGTCAATTTAGACTTGTATATTTAATAATTTAATTTGATTTTTACATAATATACTATACTAATAAATATTTTTGTATTATGTTTCTTGGTAATAGAAATTGAATTTATCACAACAATGCAAATATATATAAATATATTGTCTATCATATTAATCTTATTATCTGCCCATATGATTGCATGTAAATTAAAAACTCCGTTTAGTTCTCGTGGGCAACTACGGGCAACTGCCTCGTTTTCTTTATTATGTTTTCTTATATACAGTATTTTGCTTAAGTCTAGATACAAATATTTATCTTACATTCTAGGAAGTATATCTACAATCCACTTGAGATATGACATATGTTACAAGTGGAAAGATTCATCTTACAATCTATGAATTATATTTTGGGACCACCTAAGGTGGACAGTATTAGCAAAGTACACATAATGTTTCAATACGGACCATATGGTTATAATTTTACGATTTTACGATGCTTTACGATGGCTTGTGAGTACCCCAATTATTGAAATTATTTATTTAAAATATTAGTACCTACCTCCTTTTTGGAGTATATTCTTTTATTTTATTGTCGGTATTATCTTCGACTGGCGTCTTAGGATTTTCTAGTCCCAAGTATTTTAAATTTAGTATTTTTATATTCTATTTGGCTTTTCGCCATTCTTTTTTGTTTTATTATACCGGTAAAATTTTCGGCTGGCGTTGTTGAACTTTTTGTTCCACAATTTTAAAGTATTTTTTTTATTTTTAGTGCCGGTACTTTCTTCGGCTGGTGCCTTAAGACTTTTTTGTTCAAAGTAATATAAATTTTGAATTTTTATATTTTGATTTACATATATATATTTATATTTATTTTATATATTTTTCCATTATTTTCTGTTTTATTTTACCGGTATGAACTTCGGCTGACGTTGTAGATTATTTTCGTTCTACAATATTTTGTATAATTCTTCTTTTTACTCTGCTGGTATGAATCTTCAGCTGGCGTTTTAGGACCTTTTTGTCCCAAAATATTTTTTTTTGTTAATAAAATATTGCCGGAAAATTCTTCGGCAGGCACTTCAGGAGTCTCTGCTCCCAAGGAATTATATTTTTTTCCTTTAAATTTATTTTTCGGTTTTGTTTGTTATTTTTTTATATATATATTTGTGAGTTTCATGAAATAACATACATATGTATATAGTAATACTCACAAAAATATATAATAGTTAAATTTCTTTTTGCATAAATCCATTGTAATAACTTCATATTAAAAATATTTAAATGACATATATTTTGTTGCCCGCCTGTATTTAAATATTTGTTTTGATCTTTTCTGGGAAAGTTACTCTTTTATTCTGGAGGGTCTGGAGTTCAGATTCGCAGAACTGAGTTTATATTATAAACCGGAGGGTCCCCCTTGCGGTAGTGAATCGCGGTTTTAAAAAATATTTTATTATTTGGCTGGTCGAGCCTTCATTTGAAATTTTTTAGATTTAATTTAACATTATTTGTATATAATTGATATGCTAATAGAGTATATCTTGTTAAGATAAGATTTTATCTTGTTTTTTTTTTTTTTATTATTTTTAAACACGAACAATTTAATAATAATTTTTCATACTTAATATTAGTGGGATTATTTCCCATTTAATTAATAAATAGTATAGGCTTTACTTACAACTAATTTTATGTTGTTGTTGCTACTGCTGCTGTTGTTACTGTTGCTGTTGCTACTGTTGCGATTATTGTTGCTGCTGTTGCTTTTTGAGTAGAACTTTGGCGGTTGGTTGTGCGATGATCGTCGTTGGAGGCCGTGTGTGAGGTTTAGATGAAATAAGATGTTTTTGGCGAAATTTCTGATTTACAGAATTTTTTTGATTCTTTTGTTTTTATGAGGGGCTTTCAGCGTTTTTTATGTGGACGTATTTTTGCTTGTTGTTCGCTCGTAATCCGCTTAGACGAGGCGCGTTCGATTGGCAGTAGGCACAAACACACACTCGAAATTTTTTCAATAATTTTCTAAGTGGCGCTGAGATTTTTTTGATTATGTGTTTCTTTTTGGACTTAGCGTTTTTTGAACTTTTTTTTTTACTTTTCTCCTCAATTGAGGATACTTGATTGTTTTTCAAACGGTAACACGGGGATTTTTTGTCCCCTTAAATGGTTACCGCCGAAATATATTGTTACATTTTGGTCCGCCAGAGATTATTTCATCTCCTGGCAGGATCGCCAATTAAAAACTCCGTTTAGTTCTCATGGGCAACTACGGGCAACTGCCTCGTTTTCTTTATTATGTTTTCTTATATACAGTATTTTGCTTAAGTCTAGATACAAATATTTATCTTACATTCTAGGAAGTATATCTACAATCCACTTGAGATATGACATATGTTACAAGTGGAAAGATTCATCTTACAATCTATGAATTATATTTTGGGACCACCTAAGGTGGACAGTATTAGCAAAGTACACATAATGTTTCAATACGGACCATATGGGTCGTAAGTGTCATGTTACATATTTATGACAGATAAAGAATATGTTCATGTAATGTGAACTGGTGGTATTAACTTGTATACGCATTTGCGCATTCAGAAATTCAAATCATGATTTTATCACTTATCAATACACATATTACATGTGCGCGGATTGATCTGCATGTTCATATACATATGTACATACATTCATTTATGCTTATACTTACATATGTACATATGTATATTTGTATAGACTTCCGAACAAATAATGCACAAGCATACAAACATACATATGCGTACACATATGAATATGTCACCGACAAAAATTGAAGCATTGTTCTACAAAAACAACAATTGCCTAAATAGCATAAGCATGGCAAGCCAATATGGCAGCCGAATTGGCGAAGCTCAAATGTAGTAAAGTTTACAAGAAAAACAATTTCATTCATAAACGCAGGCGCAAATTCATTCATAAAAACAGACGCCGAAACATCTCCCCGGGCATGCCTTCGCCTACAAGCGTCTTTTCGCGACGATGGCAAAAGCTAAAAATCATAAATTGAACAACTTTCTGATGATTCTTCACAGAAAGAAGTGACAAAAGTGGCAACAAAGCCGTTTTCGATTTACAATATTTGTCTAAAATATTTTTCCGTGACTCGCAAAAATCTGCGTCGATATGTATGCACGCGCATACATCTTCATACATATTTACGCTGGTTTGTAGGCGACGCTATTCGAGCAGCAAGAGAAGCGGTAACAATCGGCGATCGTTTTTTAGTTTCTTTCGGCCGAGCTCGGATTTTCTACCAACAACAAAATGTTGTGGCGCTTTACCGTCGCGTCAGTGTTTCGACACATAGAAGTACTGAACACAATGAGCGCGACCGACTGCAAACGAATATATTAGAATACACACGTTCTTATGGACACAGTTATTGAGGCAGCTGCACAACTACATAACTGTGTCCCTAAGAACGTGTGTATTTTATTATTTGTCAGATGTCGCCTGCAGTCTGTCGTGCTCAATGTGTTCAGCACTTGACTCTTTGACAAAACGCAAGTTTCGGCTATTGGTTGACCGTGACAACGGAGATGCGAAAGAAGCGTGAGACACTTGTTATTATGAATGTGTGTATATGGCTCGCATTTGCTTTCGTAAACATACAGTCAAATGTGCCAAAGAAATAATATATTTATGTACATATGCACATATGCATGTGTCATAGAAATTCTATTGGTACAAATATGGAAATGATAACGAAATAATGCGAATATGCATATTTCATGAAGGTCATTAATTTTTTTTAAGAAATGAAGTTCATTTGACACATCTTCGCTTTGTAATAGACGAAATAAATATAACATTTTTGAAATAATTAAAAAATTAAAAAATAAAATTAATTATTTTGTATCTAATTTTTTTACTATTTTGTAAAAAAATAAAATTTTTACAATTTTTCTGAAAAAAATGGTTCATATGATACAAGATCACGCATATGTGTCTCAGAGAATGCTTCTTTACATTCTCTGTGTGATTTTGTATATATTTTTCTACAAAGCATTTCTCTTTATTCATTCTCGCATGAATTCAGTCGTTTTACATACATATGTATATTTCTGCCACTGCACGTGCTCAATTCTGCTAAATAGCAGCGAGAATGGTGAAATTCCGTGTCGCAATCTTATAAGCTCTGTTAGCCGTCCAATCGAACATCATACAGAATTAAATTTGCAATTTCTCTATGTTTTATGTTCTCTGCTTGGGTAATAGAGCCCATACACGAGCACACAAGTGCGTTCGATCGGTGTGAATTCGTTTGCCCATACACGACACACAAATCCATTTTGCGTTCGTTCTTCACAGAGTTAACATTTGCGACAGGCAAGCGCAACATTTCTTCGAATTTATTTCTAATGTAGCACTTTTATATATTTCTTTGTATTTCGATAATAAGTTATTCCAACTCTTATTTTTCTTACACTATATGTATGAGCGCTTAGGCAAAAGGCGAAAACTTTGAAGCGTGATTTCTCGGTTTTTTATCTTTACGATTATTCTTACGATTTAACGATTATTCTCAATTGTTATTCTTAATAATTAAAAAACTAAACGTCGTACCGTATTAGGGCAAAGTTTATTAACGTTGGCATGAAATTATCTTCTATTTAAACTAAAAAAAATATTAAGAAAATTCAAGTTTTAACATATTTTTAAACAGCATAAATTAAAATTTTTTTGATCAAAAGCCACTATTTATTCAATTTTTAATAAAATTTTAAATTTTACACTGTTTTTTGGAATTTTCTTAGTTTAACTAGAAGATAAAATAATAAAAAATATGAATCTATTTGAATTTTTTGTTTCCGATAGAAATTGCGACCTGCATCCTGCCCGCCGTCCGAAAACTGCACATGCGAGATGCATCGGGCAATTGCTTCCCAAAGGCAGAATACCAAAGATTTTGTCTCCAAAAAATTTGTGAAAAATGTTCAAGTATATAACTATAAAGCCTAGAAATTTCGATTGAATCAATTATTTCTTTCCCTTCCAAAAAAATACTCAAAAAAATCGATTTTTTGAAGCCTCGAAAGCAGGCTCTGCCCTTAACACTTGCCATTGTCCGCGATCTTCACTGTTCGGCGACACGAGTAAAAAAATCGTAAAAAAAACATTTTCGCGAACATGGATCGGTTCGCGAACAAGCCCATACACGATAAACCGCAAGCGCACACATACCGATCGAACGCAATTGTGTGCTCGTGTATGGGCGCTTTAATGTCATGCTTGTTGCTGTTGGTCACGTGTGGCTGTACATTCTTGTACGATGATGCCCATCCATGTGTTGATCACGTTGCACATGCGTGATGTGGCATTGGCTTGTTGTTGTTGGGCACGTGGTGGCTGTACATTCTTGTACGATGATGCCCCTCCATGTGTTGATCACGTTGCACATTCTTGTATAATGATGCCCCTCCATGTGTTTGTGCGCTTTGTTGGTAGTGTGCTGTTGCTATGTTGTATATATGTGTAGTTGTAGGTAATATGAGTCATACGTGTATGGCTGGTTGTTAACTCCCCCCTCCTCCGGTGAAAAGATCTCCTGGGGGCTTACTCTGTAAAGCGATGCGAAAGACAATGCGATTCGAAAGCCCAATGCGATGCGATAGGCAATTGATACTCTGTATTGCTTACGCATCACTAACAATGTTGTTCACCTTTGCTTTTTATTCTTTTTATGTAATAGTTGGCATTCTTGGTAGTTGCCATTACTTCCAAAAATGTCAAAGTATAAACGAGCAAAATAAAGAAAATAATAATAATTTAAAACAAATATGATAAATGCTCGTAACTCAACTTAATTAAAACGAGCGAATTAATAAATCCAGTCTTTTATTTCATTGTAATAACGAAAATTAAATTTAAATAATTACAGATTAAATTTTTAGTTTTTAATTCTGTTTCTCGCAGTTATATAGTTATTTAACTTACATTTTCCAGTTTCTCAATTTTTGTTCATCAATATTTTGTTTATATAGAAATTTTTCCTTTTCAAAGGTTAGTCTCCGTTTTTATACTCTCGCAACAATGTTGCTAACGAGAGTATTATAGTTTTGTTCACATAACGGTTGTTTGTAAGTCCTAAAATTAAAAGAGTCAGATATAGGGTTATGTATACCAAAGGGATCAGGGCGACGAGTAGAGTCGAAATCCGGATGTCTGTCTGTCCGTCCGTCCGTCCGTGCAAGCTGTAACTTGAGTAAAAATTGAGATATCTTGATGAAACTAGGTACACGTATTCCTAGGCTCCATAAGAAGGTTAAGTTCGAAGATGGGCAAAATCGGCCTACTGCCACGCCCACAAAATGGCGGAAACCGAAAACCTATAAAGTGTCATAACTAAGCCATAAATAAAGATATTAAAGTGAAATTTGGCACAAAGGATCGCATTAGGGAGGGGCATATTTGGACGCAATTGTTTTGGAAAAGTGAGCGTGGCCCCGCCCCCTACTAAGTTTTTTGTACATATCTCGGAAACTACTACAGCTATGTCAACCAAACTCTACAGAGTCGTTTTTTTCAGGCATTTCCATACACAGTTCAAAAATGGAAGAAATCGGATAATAACCACGCCCACCTCCCATACAAAGGTTATGTTGAAAATCACTAAAAGTGCGTTAACCGACTAATAAAAAACGTCAGAAACACTAAATTTTACGGAAGAAGTGGCAGAAGGAAGCTGCATCCAGGCTTTTTTTTTAAAAATTGAAAATGGGCGTGGCGCCGCCCACTTATGGACCAAAAACCATATCTCAGGAACTACTAGACCGATTTCAATGAAATTCGGTATATAATATTTTCTTAACGCCCTGATGACATGTACGAAATATGGGTGAAATCGGTTCACAACCACGCCTTCTTCCAATATAAAGCTATTTTGAATTCCATCTGATGCCTTCTCTGTATAATACGAGTATAAACATTAGGAACCAATGATGATAGCGGAATAAAACTTTACAAAAATACGGTATTTGAAAAATATTTAAATGACGGATAATGAAATCTCGATTATCACTTTACCATGCGAGAGTATAAAATGTTCGGTGACACCCGAACTTAGCCCTTCCTTACTTGTTCTAATTTATTTCTTTTTTCAATGTTTTAAAAATGTTTTTTATATTAAAATTTATATCGTTTATCACTTTTATCGAGTTATTGTGGAATATAATTTGGTTTTCGACTTGCTGTTCAAGCAGAGTCTGCTGCTTTTTGCGCGGTGGGTACGTCACATTTGAACAATGTGGTAGTTCATTTTCTTGTGTATTAAGAGGAGTCTGCTGTTTTTTATGAGGTGTGCATGCCACTTTGGAACATTGTGGTAGTTCCCTGTTTTGTGTATTTGGTTCGGTAGGGTCTGCATTTACTCCGACATGCTGCTTGTAGCTGCACCGAATGACAAGCTACCACTCATTCCATTTATTGATTCCTCTATTGACAATAACTCACTCACTTGTTGCTCTAACTGTGATAAGGGTATGAAAAGTGAGGGACCACCTCTAGTTCCCGAAATATTATTTTTGTTTCGTCGCATTTTTGCCTTTAAGTGAATCTTATAGTCTGCCCAAACCTTTAATTGATTACATTTAATCACATTTATAATTTATCTGTGCAATTATTGGAATTACCTTTTTCCACCCCGCAATGTCGCGCAATGGTGGCCCAGCTGCGTTTAAATGGGAAACTAAATTTTTCCATAAATTATTGGAGGTATTTTTGGCGTCTGGTGTTTTTAGTGATCCTTTCGATAAATCGGGATGCGCCTTCATGAAATCCACGAGAATTTCAAATTGCTTTGGTTGAGTTTGTTGTTTTATTTTCGGTGCTTCCCTGTAAATTTGTGCAAAATAGTTCATATGCACGGCGTTATATCTATATACTTTATAGGGTCTCCGACGCCTCTTTCTGGGTGTTACAAACATCGGGACAAACTTAATATACCCTGTTCAGGGTATAATTACACCAATATAGGATATCGATTAAATTTGATTTAATTATTTATTAGTGACCGGAAATATTTTATATATATCTTATTTTTCTATGTATATATGTTTTATATATATTTTATGTCCAAATGTCCTATAGGGTATACCTATTGGTGGATCTTTTATTTATTATTCAGTGCATTTTTTTCATATACATGTATGTACTTATGCAGGGATGGGCACATTTTTAGCCCGCAAAGTTAGCAAAGTGCGCACGAGGGCTAGATGAGGGGAATATCAGTTTACGGAGGGAAGGGCATAAAATGTTGCGAAAACAATCAATTACATTCCTTTATAACTTAATGTTCATCGCAGAATGGTTGCGGCAATACTGACATTGTACACAAATTAAAGAGCGGAAGTTTACTTCATATCGGAATTGCACAGTTGTGTGAACAAAAAGAGGTAAACATAATTTGCTGGTTTTAGAGTTTCGCATTAATATTTGTTTAAATTTACCTTTGAATGGTGGGAAATTCTAATCACTGGCAGGAAAAATTATATGAGTTATACTTGTATCTAAAATCAATTTTATTTAATAAGTAAACAGCACATTTTAAAACTTCACAACACCTTATGGTTGTTCCTATTTTGTTCACACCACTGTACATGCGATAGAACAGTAATGGTGGTGATGACAGTTGTAAAAATTCATTTTAGGATTAGACAGTTGTAAAAATTCATTCAAATTCAAGGAAAAACTTTTCTTAAGTTGTGGGCTTTTATACGTACATATGCAAGGCAGTTCTATATATCTGCATATATAAAAAAAAGATACTATACCATAATATATATTTGTTTAAACATATTGCATTTCCATTTGATGTAAATGCTAATATAAATATATATTATATATATATATAAATCTTCTTCTTAATTGGCGTAGACACCGCTTACGCGATTATAGCCGAGTTAACAACAGCGCGCCAGTCGTTTCTTCTTTTCGCTACGTGGCGCCAATTGGATATTCCAAGCGAAGTCAGGTCCTTCTCCACTTGGTCCTTCCAACGGAGTGGAGGTCTTCCTCTTCCTCTGCTTCCCCCGGCGGGTACTGCGTCGAAAACTTTCAGAGCTGGAGTGTTTTCATCCATCCGGATAACATGACCTAGCCAGCGTAGCCGCTGTCCTTTAATTCGCTGAACTATGTCAATGTCGTCATATACTTATCTCGTACAGCTCATCGTTCCATCGAGTGCGATATTCGCCGTGGCCAATGCCCAAAAGACAATAAATCTTTCGCAGAATTTTTCTCTCGAAAACTCGTAACGTCGACTCATCGGTTGTTGTCATCGCCCAAGCCTCTGCACCATACAGCAGGACGGGAATTATGAGCGACTTATAGAGTTTAGCTTTTGTTCGTCGAGAGAGGACTTTACTTTTCAATTGCCTACTCAGTCCGAAGTAGCATCTGTTGACAAGAGCAATCCTGCGTTGGATTTCCAGGCTGACATTGTTGGTGGTGTTAATGCTGGTTCCTAAATAGACGAAATTGGAGGATGAAGTCATGTGTAGAAGTTTGTGCAAGTGAGGAAAGTTCTCTGATCGCCATTCCCTTGGGAGTGGCCAGAAACGATTATTTTACACATGGCTCAAGCAGCTCACTACTTCCGGTCTTTGACCAAGTATCCTCTGGGTAGCCTAAGAACATCCGTGCGAAGGCGAGCTAATGTGAGATGGCGAAACATCCCCTAATTAGGGTTGTGCGCTGGGTTTGGGACCCGTCACGTAAAAAAACACCCCCAATGAAAGGAAGCAACAAGCCTCGGATGAGAGACCCCCCTTTTGATATATCTAATATATAAAATTCTCGTGTCACGGTGTACGTTATTGAACTCCTCTGAAACCGCTCGACCGATTTTCGTGAATCTTAGCGTGCATATCGGCTAGGGTGGAGAATCGGACAACATTTATTTTTCATCCTCCTAAATGTTAAGGGAAATTGGATAATTACCAAAAAGTAACCTTTTTCCATACAAATTTTTTTTTTTTAATTTTTGTTTGTTTAGTTTTTCAATATTTTTATTTGTCAAATATTTGAATCATTCAATTTCGGTCGCATGCTTTTTTTATTCTGGCTATATATGTACATATATATAAGAAAGTTGTGTTAGTTACACCATTTATAACTCAAGAACGGCTGAATCGATTTAACTGAAAATTGGTGGGAAGGTAGCTTAGAACCAGGGTAAGGACATAGGATACATTTTATTTCTTTTTGTCAAAATTTAATTCAAAGATTTCAAATCATCCTCCTTTCCTTGAATATATGCGCACAATTTTAAACAGATTCTTCCTCAAAACTAATACAATTGCTAAGTATTTGGAATAGTAGAAAAGAACTGCAACCAAATACGCAGTGAAATAGATTATAACTGGCTCAGTAATCCATCCGATTTTTTCGTCTTTCCACCCCTGAAAACCGGTTCACCATGTGCAGTCCACTAGAATGACTGTCGGTTGAACTCCAGTGAGAAATGATGGAGCTATGTTTCTATTGTCACACACCGACGCAAAAATTCGGTTTTATTTCAAACACTTCTCAGAATCAGTTATTCGTTGTTCTGAATAATAGAAATCGTATAGATGGTAGTAGTAGTATTATCTATGTATCAGCCACAGCGTAGAGTGGACGGGTCCTCTAGTATAAATATATATTATTAATTGTGATATTTTCAGTTTGGTTGTTTTATCAAAATATTCAAAGAATTGAGATTTTTTTCTATAATTGTTCTGCTAAATTTTAAAAATCTAAGTTGCTTCTGGAAATGTATTAAAATAATAATACGCGCTATAGAGAGGGAACACATATTTTCAAAAATATTAGAAATCATAAAATAAAAATATACATATTTGCGCGGTATGGCATTATTGATTGAGAGTGGTTAAGCACACAAATAGAATATAAACGCTAATGGCAGAAACATCGTATTTTGCTACGAGCGGCAAGCGTTTTGTTCTCGTTTTCATGCGAACAATATTGCCATTACTCAATACGTATACATATGTAGTTTTGCATCTAACATTTCAATTATTATTTTTCATAACATAGAATATCAAAACTGAAATCAAACTAGTAAAACTAGTTCATATACATATTAAAAAATAATAGCATTCGACTCTGATTTTGAGTTAGTTTAAAAAAATTTCGAACATATTGAAGACATTTTTTATAATTACTACAGCATATCCAGATTAGCAACCCTGCTTGTGAGAGAGCAATCTGCTGACGCGTTTCTTCTAGGAAAACCCCAAATCGTTGGAAGTTCTATGGTAAGCGGGCGGCAGAAGCGCTGTTGGCTTACCATTCACATTGCGATCTCATAAGAAAAGAAAGTTTAAAGAAATAACTTGGTTTGAAACTTTTTGATTCGAAAATTATATCTTTGTTTGGAAGTACCTACACTTGTGAATAATTTTTTTCAATAATGAAATTAAACAAACATAAAATAAGAAGAAGGTTATTTGATTTAAATTTTGGTACAATAATGCGTGTAGCTACAGCAAATGAGATTAAACCAAACATAGAATTTATTATTTGAAATAAACTAAATTAAATGCTGTTATAAAGACATATTCAAAAAAAAATATTACTAAAATAAAATATTTATTATACTTTTTGTTATTTGTCTTACATTTTATAAATTTATAGTAATTACAAAGAAACTTAAAATTGTTAGGCAATTTTACAGTTAATACCCACAGTGCAACTTCCCATATATGCGCGCGCTCTCATTTGTAAACATGGTGTGGCAAAATACGTTGCTCTCATTTGTAAATATGGAGTAGTAAAATAGGTTGCTTAGTTTGCCCGCGATGATCCCCTCATCTAGCCCTCAAAATGTGCACTCGTGCCCGAACGGGCAAAATGCCACTGAGGGCTAATATGCCCACCCCTTTACTTATGTATTACGCTTTGGTTTTTTACACAATCCTGCTTGTTTTTGTTGATCAAAAACCAAGGGTACTTTGAAGTAACGTGCGTATCTACCTACACTACACTTTTGTACAAATATTTGAGTTTTTATACAAAAAACTTTTTATGTTGTATTTGTTACTGTATTTTACTTGTACCCGATGTCGATGGGGTATATTTTTCAGTAGATGTTTTATATATTTATATGCAGCTGTATGTACATATACATATATACGCATGTACATATATACATACATATGTATATATGTATGTTCGTACGAAAAACCACGAAAAGAGAATTTACCTGACCGCAGGTAATTTTCTCAAGTTTACTCGTTTGTATGTATATAAATTATTAAAACACTCGTTGAGTTTAATCTTTTTTATTTCTCTTGTTTACACAAGAGCAGCCGTTTGTATCGGACGAGTTATTACAACTGATTTGCTTCATAAAATATTGCGACGACTACGCCTAAATACCTGACTCTTTGTTTTACCTGTCAGTTGCTGCACATGTTTTGCCGTGTGACTTGCAAAATGCAATTCGGCAATTTACCTCTTGCTTTTCCGCTGTAACGATGTTGTTGTTGTCACGCGCTACCTAGTCGACGCTTCGTTATCAGTATCGGTGGGAGAGTTGTTGTTTCGCTATTTCCACACTCAAACCTGCCGACGCACCGTCAGCAATATCGGTGGGAGTAAACCGGATACGTGTTTACCGGTGTTAACTACCCTCCCTCTTGAAATGAAGGCGTCCGCGGCTTCTTTGATGACTTTATTCAATATCCCCATGCTAGTTCGTTTTCGTTTCACTAAGATTGCTCCAATTACAGAGATGACAAATAGGAGCAAGAGAAGTGCGCCCCCTGATTGTAATGAACGGGCGTTAACGAGATCATGCAGCCTCGCTATGTGCTTAATGTTCCGGATATTTACTTTCTGTAAGTATGGTAACGATAGTAAATTAATGTGTTCGGTGAAATTTACATATTGTGCGCGTGCAGCTTCGGGATGCGATCGAATAGTTTTAGCCCAGTTGACGTAGGTCGTAGTGTTTACCATAATATCTGAATCAAATGTTACAAGGAAAGTTCCCTTCGTTAGTTTCGTCAAGTTCTGGGATTGTATAGACGCTGGTTGATCGTTGATTACCAGGATGCCATTATCAACTTCCTCAATAGCGGGAACGTTATCGGCGGATTTTGACTTACATTTTGCGGAATGTTGGTTAAGTAGTTGTAGTGTACAGGGGCTTTCCTTCAGAGGCTGACAACAGTTTGCCGCTACAGCTTCCTTGCAGTTGTAGAGTGGAATGTATCTACCATTACATTCAGCAATAACGTCTGTTTCTAGAGAGATAATCTTTCCGGCATGGATCACTGGCAGCAACTTTACATTATTACAGAATCTGTCTATTTTTGGGAATTTAATAACAAAGTAAATGCAATTCGTATCTTGAAATATCTTAATTTTAGAAATGGACAATAAATCACTTATGCTAATATTTGCAGAGTGTTCAGCAGCTAACAACTCATTGATCTCCATACCATTTAGCAGGATAGAGTTGACGATATTTAACCTGCCCAGATTGATTGACGTTAAAATGGTTTCCAATTCCATTATAACTGCTCTATTTCTGGCGGAGGCTAGAGAAAGAGATATCCCGTATCTATTTGAGTGCTTTTTGCATTTTGTAGTAATTTGTTTACTGTCACTGTCAATTCGTTTATTTTCTTTTGTGTAGCTGAATTTATAGCTATTTGTTGTTCGTTTGTTTCTAATAGGGCATTGGTTCTGGTCTCGAGCATTTTAAAGTCGTCGGAGTCTGGAGTCCCTGTTATGTATTTCCAGGCAGTCCCCAGAATATTTATACCTCTAGCGTACCGATGGTGTATTTTTATTGCGTCCAATAGTTGCAATATTTCATTAGCGTCGTTCTCTAATAGTCGTTTAATATGTGATTGTGGGAATTGGATCAGTAGTTCGTCTGTCTCCTCAGCTACTGCTTCGAATGTTGATAAATTAGTTCTATGAAGTAGAAAGTCATGCTGCTCATAAACAGCTACAGCTCCGGATGTAATTGGAATGTAATAAGAGTTGGTATAGTCGAGAATTTCCGCGTTAGCTCGAAAGCTTAACGAAATTAGAATGATCATAAGGGCGACAGAAGGGAGAGCTGTCAGTGTCTTAAATTACTTTTGTGCACTTTTCGGTCATCAATTATAACAAATGTCCCAAGATCCTTTTGGATTACTTTTTCTGTGTAAAGTTTTGAAAATTTGTTTCCTATTCTTTTATTAGTCTTCACATAAACTTTATCCCCTGGATTATACTGTCGTGTTTGTCTATTTTCATTATGGTTTTGTAAATCTTTCTGCTGAATACATGTAAGTCTAGTTTTTATTTCCCTTATTAATTCGTCCGGTATTGAATGTATTACGTCTATTGGTTTTTTGTTCGTTACTGAATGAATTGTGCGGTTGTACTTAGCTGTGGCTAGCAGAATTAGCTCAATTGTGTTAGCGATACCAGTCTCAAGCTTCTGACAGCGGGCGCTTTCCGTGAGGGTACTGTGGAATCTTTCTACCTGACCGTTCGTCGTACTATGGGCGGATGGGGGGGTGTAGATTTCGACGCCAAAGTGATTTTTGAGTATAGATTTAATGGTTTCTGAATTCAAAGATCTCTCATTGTCAAAGCCCAACACCTTAGTATTTCTGTAAAAGTTGAGAAGTTCGTATATGGCTTCTTTAACATCAACTATGGCTCTAGATTTGATTGGAAATACTATTGCAAACTTTGAGAACTTGTCTATTGATGTTAGGAAATGTGTCTTATCGGTGGAATAAACGTCAACATGAAGGATTTCTCCCGGATATTCAGGTAAAGGAGTCGATCCTATTTCTGGGTTTGGGGGATGCCGTTGGTATTTGGCCTAGTGGCATATCTTGCAATTAGAAATTATTTCCCTCAAAATTTGCCGTATTTCGGGGAAATAATAACTTTCAAGGATTTGTTCCTGGTTTTCGCGTAGTGACCGATGAGCTGGGTTATGTTCAATTTGAAGTATCTCGCGCTGGTCATCTTTGTTGAAGACATCTATTACCTGTTTGGTGGTATGACGGAATTTGGCGGCCGTATATGCCGTGACCAGCTTATCTTGAATCTTTGCCAAGATGGGCAATTCACACTGCAAGCCGTTCACAACATTTGGGTTGACACATTGTCTTATAGTTTTCATCAGTTCGCCTACGTTATTGAACGATATTCGGTGCCTCATTCGGGACTTAAATATAATTTTCGAGTTAAGCGTTGTGGAATTTCCTTCTTCAAGGACTATTTGATTCCGAAAACAATTTATGGGGTTCTTTACAGTGGGGATGGTTTGAGACACTCTGAGCGACTCTTCGCTATTCGTAGCCATGCTTGCCGAGTCCATGCCGTGGTCTAATGCATTTATATTTTGTCGGGAGAGGGCGTCTGCGACGAAGTTTTCCTTACCAGGCTTGTAATGAAACTGCGGTGAAAACTCTTCACCTTCTCTTCTTCTTCTCTTCTTTTCATTTTCGCGTTCGGATTTTTATCGGATAAAGCGAATGTGAGGGGTTGGTGGTCGGTGTAAATATTCAAATTCTATACGCCATACAAATAGGCTGCTTTCGTAAACGCAATATACAAAGCATTTTTAAAACAGATGCCCATGCCATGCCATGCATTTATGCATTGCAACCCTGCTTTACGAAAATATGCAATGTATTTATATGACGTTTATGAATGCACATGTGCATTGTCTACAGCTGTTAGAGTTAGTTGTGTTACTAAATAAATTTTTTGTGTTTACAAAAATGGATGATTTATTATTGAGCACATTAGGAAATGCGATTACTTTGGCAGAAACTACAAGTAGTAGTAATAGCTTAACAATTGCTAAAAATTTTGTAAAAATCCAACAGAGGTTGTCTGTCTTAGCTTACCGATGTGAAAATAAAATACGAATTTTAAAAATTAAAAACTTTTCAAAGAGCATTGTGGGTATGCATAATGTATGATTTTTCACATTTTCGAATGGAATAATCAACATTTAAGGTGACTTTCAACTAAATAATTAGTTACACACATATATGTATAGAACCCTAAAAAGAATTTGTTGCTTAAAAAAAGATGTCATAAAATTCCCAAATACTGTTGCAGAACAAAAACAAACATGTGACGAATTTTCAGCTAAACGCAGCCATCCGTTCCCATATGTCATAGGTTGTATAAATGGTACGCATACTATTTCCATCTCACAACCAGTTAAGGACAGTATTAGTTTTTATAATAGGAAGTGGAAGTTTTCAATTGTTGTCCAAGTAAGAATGTTAAGCTTTATTAAAAATTGTTCATTTATAATTAATTGAACTTATTTAGGCAATTGTGGTTAGTCATCTTAAGTTCATAGATGTGTTTATTGGCTACCCCGGACGCTGCCACGATGCTGCTATATGGGAAATGAGTCCTATTAGAAAGTCAATAGTCAAGGGAGAATTAAAAATTTGTTCCGGTTACCATTTATTAGGCGATTCGGCGTATCCGCTGGAAACCCTCCTAATGGTACTTTATAGAGACAATGGTTTTTTAACACCTAAAGAATTCGATTCGGCATATCCGCTGGAAACCCTCCTAATGGTACTTTATAGAGACAATGGTTTTTTAACACCTAAAGAAGTATAACAAAATTTTATGCTTAACAAGAGTTCATATAGAACAGGCATTTGGAATATTGAAAAAAAATTCCGTATTTTGAAATATATTGATGTGCTACATGCACATTTACCAAAAACTTTCACGACGGCCTGTATAATTCTTCCTAATATTATTATCGAAAATGAGACTGATGAACCCTGCGTCATAAGTGAAGAAGAACAAATTGAGCCATTTAATATCGAAAATAGCTTTTCACAATTACCAACTACAAGTCGACAGAGAGAAAAAGCCAAAAATAAACGGGACGGCATTGCCACTTTACTATGCGCATAAGTAATGAAATATTAACTGTTTTTTAAGTAATAAAACATGAATTTGATATAAAACTAGTAATCTCGGCTCGTTTACCTGCTACAAAGACGCCTCAATCGCCTCCCTCCCTCCCTGCAGCACCTTTTGCTATCCGTATCCCTTGCCCAATTCCACTGCCACTCCCACCCCCAATCGAACATTAGCCTTCCTAAGGCTATTTATTATTGCTTTATTGCATAGAATAGTTTTATTAAAATTAAAATCACATTCATTGTCAAAACGCTACATTTGTTAAACTTAAAAATTCATTGCATATTTAAAAAAAAAACTTAAATTAAGTAATTAAAAAATTAGGTATTAAGATTACGTTCTAATATTTCGTATGGATCTTAGTTCCTGCACTTTTTCCTTTTCAATGTTTACTTTTTCCTTCTCAATCTCCACCAGTGCCTCTAACAATTTTGCTTGTTTTTCCGATTCGGAGGCCAAGAACTCAATGACTTCATTTCTCTTCCGTTTTTGGGCAGTTCCAACTACTTTGGTGAACTCTGATGATGGTGCAGAAGGTGAAGGCGATGGAGTATCATTTGATGATAAATCATAAGTTAGTTGATCCAAAGAATAATCGAGCATGTTATCAGGTACAGATATACTGCTACGTGTACCATAAACATCATCCATCTCATCAAAAAAGTCCCAATTTGTGGCAGACTTACCGGACGTTCCATTTCTTCTTTTTATTTTTCTATACGTCCCTAACATATTGGTGAAGCAGCGCGTTATCTCTTCTACTGAAGGGGAAAATGTATTGTCCAGTTCTTGAATTTCCCGTCGAATTGTTTGCCAAATTGTGCTGCGTTTTTTTATTTTGGCGGTGAAGTCACTTTCATGGCGAAGTCTTATTGACATGAGCAATTTTTTACGCTCTTGCGTCCACTTTTTATCACTACAAAGAAAAATTACGTGAAATAACAATTAAATTCTAATAAAAATATATACTTCATTAAAAATTACTTACTTCATTGGCGAACCATCCATTTCAACTCTTGCCGTTTCTTTTGACTGCAATGCATGTAAAACAAAAGTCATGCACATTTTGACAACTCATGCGCATGAAATAGGGTTGTCATTCATTTATGAATTCAATACTTTGTCTAAATTATTACAGTGGCGTTTACGAATAGTATGCAATGCATGTATGCTTTGCATATTGCGTTTACGAAAGCAGCCATAGTTACGCAGCTTTTGTAGAGCCCATACTATTGCCAGCAGTTCTCTCTCATTGGTAGCGTAGTTCTCTTCGGTTGAAGAGAGGGTCCTGGAAATCACCGTGATAGATCTTCCATTCTGTGACAGAACGGCATAAGAAGAGGCATCTGTAGTCAGATCATATGTTTGCTTGTACTCAGGATAAAGAAGTAATACGTCTTCTGATCCAAGGATTTTCTTAATCTTATTAAATGCATTAAGTGCTTCTTCATCAAGAGTAATTTGAATTTTCTTCGACTGATTAGCGCCTATATTTCCGTTTTCCCCCCTTAGGTACTTCGTTAGAGGTCTCGCAATCGAGGCATAGTCCTTTATAAACCGTCGATAATATCCTGCTAATCCTAGGAATGAACGCAAAGCTCTTAACGATTTTGGGATAGAAAATTCTAAAATGTCTTTGACTTTGTCGGGGCATGTTTTGATTCCCTCCTTTGATACGGTAAAGCCTAGAAATTCAACACTTGCCTGAAAGAACTTGGATTTTTCAAGGGAAACGCGCATATTAGCATCGAAAAGTTTTGTCAGGATTTGCTCAATGTCCTTACTGTGTTGTTCGGCAGTTTGGGAGAAAATTATAACGTCGTCTATGTACACATGACATGTTTTCCCAATTTCTTCTCTA